>NW_027185786.1:7003615-7022976 GCF_028583685.1 Petaurus breviceps papuanus
TGGTTGGACCCGGGTTCGAACTCGTGAATAAATGTTTGTCTTCTTTGAGAGTCTTGTAGTCTCTGTTCTTTTCCCTTGGTACCACGTTTCAGTCACCTCTCTAGGCCTCAGTCTCCTCGATCTGTAGAACAAGGGACCTGGAATAGATGACCTTTGAGGTTCTTCTCTAAAACTGTGCTCTTATGAAAACCTCAAAAAAAAAAAAACTAGAGGAATTAACAAATAATTAACAGAAACAAATAATCATTAACTGAAGAAATAAATGGATTCTATGTTTTTTGGAAGCCAAAGAACAAAGTATCTAGACAGAGCACTTTGACCTGGAGTTTGTCAGTGGTGTTAGTGACAAGGTTCTCTTCTGTCTCCTGGTTCTTATTTACCTGACTCCTCAGGTTAGGCCGAGTCACCTTGTTCTCATCTCCTAAATATGAAATAGAACAGGAGTTCTTAATCGTGTGTGTGAAAGAGAGAGATGGGACCCTTTGGCAGTCTGGTGAAGCCTCTGGACCCCTTCTCTGAATAATGCTTTTAAATGCATACAATAAAATACATAGGATTACAGAGGAAACCAGTTTTATTGAAATACAGACATAACTGACTTGCTGAAATCAACCTCCAGATATGAGTCCCAAGGCACTGGCCTTAGCCCTACCTCTCTTCTCTCTCCATTATCTTTGGGGGGTGGTGATCTTTAACTCCCAGGGTTTCAGATACCACTTCTTTGAAGTTGTCTCCAGCACCAGTCTTTCCCCAACTCCTTTCCTGAATTTTCAAACTAATGGTGCCACTGGCATGTCAAACTTGGTGGACCCACCTCTCATTACTCAATCCAGTTATGTTTCACCTTTTTTAATGTCTTCATGAATAGCACAATGGGTTACGCCTCATTAAGTGCTCAACTTAATCCGTCTTCTGTTCCACATGTCTTCCCCCAACCCCCACCCCAAATCTGCTATTTCAGTTTCCTTATTTTTGTTGATAGCTGCACCATCCCTCAGTTCCCAGGTTCATAACCACAGAGTCATCCTGGACTTTTCCCTCTCCCACCTCTCACTCCCTACTCAGTCAGTTAAGTCCTGACAGTCTTATCCATCTGGCCATACCTTCCACATCCATCTCCTCTTTTCTCACCTCATACCTCTGCCCCTGCCCCTCTGATAGATCTGATGGCTGTCATTACCTCTTGCCTGGTCTTTCATAAGTCTCCCTAATGACTCTGCCTCCCTTCACATGGCTACTGAAATCATCCTGATATTAGCACAGGATCATGTCATCCTCAAAAGCCTTTAATAGGCTCCATAGCCCACCCAGGGTAAAACAGAAGCTTCCAGCCCTGCATTGGAGGCCCTCTGAAGTCTGCCTCTGGTCTCCCTTCCTGGCCTTATTTCTCTCAACTCTTTATATGCTGCTTCAGCTGTGATGGGCACTGCTTATTCTCCATCAATGTGTATGTATTCATTTAGGGGGTCCCCTGTGCCTGGAATAGACTGCCCCATCAGCTCAGTATTACCCCTCCCTTTGGGTTCCTCTCCTTCACAAAACCTCTTCTGCTCCCCTCCTAACCCAGAGGGATGCCTTTCTCAATTTTTATGGTATTTTGTCTAGACCTCTTTTCCCCAACCACATCTGCTTGTGTCCTACTCTTTTGTGAGGGGTCTCTGCTCCATTTGATTACAGTTTTTATAATCCTTTGCCTTGAAGGCAAAAAAAAAAAAGTATTTTTCAGCTTGTTTCTCCAATGCCTTGCACATAACAGCTGCTTAATTCTTTAAGTTGAATTGAATGCCCTGAATTTTAGGGTAACACATTTCTGTGTGTGATGAAGCACAGCTTGAAATAAGGATGATAGGGGTGTGGAGGTGTTGCCACATCAGATTACCAACTACTGACACCACCCCTTTCTCCCACCTCTACTGAACTCTCACTGCCCTGGAAACCAAGAGCCAATTTTATTTCCTTTTAAAAAGATATTTAATTAGCTCTTCCTCCTCTTTCCCACTCACTCCTGAGAAGCTGCAAAGCCAGGTGTGGGTCGTTATGCCTAGTGGGAGAGACAAAATAAACCCTTTTGTGTACAGTTCAGGTGGTTGTAGCTTGATTCATTTGGGTGGTCACATTCTGCACACTTCAGGTTCCAAACCGAACTCATTATCTTTTTTTTTTCTTTTTAAGCAATCGGGGTTAAGTAACTTGCTCAAGGTTACACGGCCAGTTATTTCTGGGTGTGGTGCTGAGTGTCTGAGCCCGGGATTCGGTCCCCAGGTCATCCCGACACTGGAGCCGGTGCTCTTACTCGCTGAGCCACCTGGCCGCCCCGAACTCATTATCTTTTGCTCCAAGCCCTCCCCTCTTCCCAATCTTATTTCCATTGAGAGCAGCACCATCTCCCAGTCACTGGGGCTCACAACCTTGGTGCAATCCTTGGCTCTTCATGGTCTCTCACCTCTGGTATCCAGTCTGCTGCCAAGTCCCTATTTCCACCTTCACGACATCTTTCATGCACATCCCCCTACCCTCCTACACACACTGCCACCATCCTAATACAGGTCCTCATTACCTCATACCTGGACTATTGTGATAGCCAGCTGGTTGGTCTCCTTGCCTCATCTTGTCCCACACTAGTCAGTCCTCCACCTAAAGCACAAATCTGACCATGCCATCCTCCAACTCCAGAAGTTCCCCATCACTTTCAGAATAAAATATAAAATCCTCTGTTTAACTTTTCCCATCCTTCATTACCTGGCCCCTTCCTGCCTTCCCAGAATCTTACATCTCTACAGTCCAGTGAAGTTGACCTCCTTGCTATTTCTCAGACACAATATTCTGTCTCCCAGCTCTGGGCATCATCACTGGTGACCTCCCAGGGCAGGAATTCTCTCCCTCCTCATCTCTCTCTCCTAGCTTTCCCCAGCTTTCTTCAAGTCTCAGCTAAAGTTCTGCTGCCAGAAGCCTGTCCCTTAATCATAGTGCCTTCCTTTACTCTCAGATTACCTCCAAATCAGCCTGTAGAAATCTTGTTTGTATGTAGTGATGTGTGGTCTCTCCCATAAGGCTGAGCTCCTTGGAAGGCAGGGACTGTTTTTACCTTTCTCTGTCCCCACATTTATCACATTATCTGGCCCTAGGTAGGTGTTTAATAGATGCTTATTGACCTGCAAAGACTAGGACTTGGCATAAAAGGATCCATTGTTTAGAAGCTTCCTTAACCCACATAGGTATTTCCATTTCTCTTCTGCTACTACTGAAAGTGGTCTGCTTTGACTAAAGGCAGGGAAGGTTTTTGCAAGTCATGAAAAGGAAAAGCACCAAGTCAATAAGCATTTATTAAACCCTTACGGTGCATAGGCACTGTATTAAATCCTAGAGACACAAAAAAGAAGCAAAACAATGAGCTTCTTTAGGTCAGGACGCTTCATAGGGAAGAACAGAGCTGGCCTTTTGTACTGTAGACCTCATCCAGAAAAGTGTCCCTAGGACCAGCAGCATCTTCCTGGTTTTATTTTTCCTGTGGCTGCTTCACAGGAAACTCCAGTTGGTGATGGGATTTTTGCTGCTGCTTTTTAAAAAATTTTTTTAAATTTTTTAAAATTTTGCTGCTGCTTTCAGGGTATGGAAAACAAAAAAACTCACAAAACCAACAACCCAGTGCTGGACGTCCTTTTGATAGGTTAGTCAAGGGCTATTTCCCAACCTTCTACTGGAAATCCCTGGATCCTTCACACCCAGTTTGGGGTTCCCTGTGCCAGGCACAGTGTTCAGATATTTTTTGAGCACTTAATGAGGCGTAACCCATTTGTGCTATTCATGAAGACATTAAAAAAGGTGAGAAATAACTGGATTGAGTAATGACAGAGGTGGGTCCACCAAGAACAGGGCTCTGATTATGATTATGATTTTAAAGAGGGGAAAGTACTTGAAATGTTCTCTTCCTCTGTCTTTGCCAGAGGCACTGTGGCCTGGGGGACTGGATTAGGAGCAGGATGTTCTGGCAGACCCCCTGCTTTCCAGACTCTAAAGTTCATTCTACCTCACTGACATTCCATCCACCATTTCTGACATGTGAATGCTCTGAGCTGGTAAGGAGGAGCTGGGTTCCAGCACACCTGGTTAAGGGTCAGCATAGATCTGGGTTTGAATCCTCCTTCTACAAGATGTAGTCCTGTGACTGGGGCAGTTCACTTAACCTCCATCTCATCATCTGCAAATAAAATGAGATGTGTATAAATCTTAAATCAGTCTGTGGTTGCCAGCTATTTTTTAAAATTATGATCTGACCTTTAAAACCTAAGGCAAGTGCTGCCTCCTCCAGAAAGCCCTCCCTGATCTCAGTTAAGTCAGTTAATGGCTTCACATAGCACTGTTTTGCATTCTGTAATGCATTTATCATGTAATCTTGTGTATTATAGTTATGTTGGTGTAGAACTAGACTGAAAACTCCCTGAGGGCAGGAAGTATGTCAACTCAATTTTATATCTCCATCAGTGCCTGCTAGTGCTCAGTGGCAGAAGTGTCAAATATGCCTTGGGCATCATTGCTGTCATAACACTCCCAAATGCAGGGAAACGGGATTAAAATGTGATTGGAGAATGCCTAATAAATAAAGATACCACAGAACATGGATGATATCCACATGTGGTTTTCCAGGTCAATATGTGTGGCCTGCAGGGATCCTTATATATAGTTTTTGTTGTTACTGTTCAGTCAAGACTTTTCGTGACCCCATTTGGGGTTTTCTTGGCAAAAATACTGGAGTGCTTTGCCATTTCCTTCTCCAGCTCATTTTACAGATGAGAAAACTGAAGCAAACAGGGTAAAGTGACTGCCCAGGGTCACACAGCTAAGAAATGTCTGAGGCCAGATTTGAACTCTGAAAGATGAGTCTTCTTGCCTTCAGGCCCCAGGGCACTCTGTGCACTATGGCGCCACCTAGCAGCCCCTACGTACGTATGGTTTACTGCCCCCCCCCCCCCATTTCCCTTTGAGTCTGACGCCCCTGCTCCATGTGGTATATGCTTAATAAATTTTATTATACTTTATACACCAGCTGTTCTGAACGGGGCCCGACCCAGGCCAGTTCCATGGTAGTTTAGGTTTAATATTGGAACAAAATGAGACCTTTGGAGATCATGCCATGATTAACAAAAGGAGATTTACTTAGCTATGGAGAAAGACAGATATTCAACAAAGGTAGGCACTGATTGAGGATACCCCAAGCTAACTCAGCTCTGTTCTCCTGATAGGGCGCCCCCCAAGAATCAGAGCTACTAGGGAGCTTCTTCTCATGGCTGGTTTGGACTCATGCTGGCCAGAAAGTGAGGTCATCAGCCTGAGTCTTCAGTCTACTGCACCAGCCAAGCCTCAAGGATCATCTCCAGGAAAAAGCAGCCTTGACTCGCATAAGGAGCAGGGTTTGGACATTGCTCTCACCACACCGGTCCAAAGAGAGATTTCCCTGATATCTGAATGAGGTTTGCATGAAATCTCCACCATTTGGAAACCTTCCCAAAGGAGGCAAAGGGAGGATGTTCTCTGTTCACATGACTGGGATTGAAACAACAGATTCTGGGAGGAGATGGAGCCAAGATAACAGAGTACCACCAATTCAACAAGCTTTCCCCCAAACTCCTTCAAACAGACTTAGAAAATGCACCAGACTGCATGCCAATGAGGAGATCCAAGAAAAAGTCAGAATCAGGCATTTTTCCAGCCTGGGGAAGCATAGGGAGATAGGAAAGTCTGGGTTTTTAAGATGGGGTCCAATGAGGAGTATACTGCACTGAGTCCTCCAGTGTAAGGGGAATGCTACACAGCAGGGCAAAAGGGGGTCCCAAATCCATACTGGGACTCCAAGGTGGTAATCATAAAAACAGGTGGTAGTTCTGATGGCCACGACCCAGCCTAGGGAGGACTGAAGATGGTACCTGAACCTAGGGGTTGCATTTAGGTTAGGGAGCAGTGGCAGCCCCTTGGGGAATACTGAGCGAGGAGCAGGTTCAGAATCTCACAGCAGCACTATGGCTCAGTTCCTAGGAGCATGGAAGGGGTCTTAGCTCCAGCTTCTAGACCAGTTTGAAGCCTGAAGAGGATGATAAGGACAGGCATCCCAGATCAAAAGGGAACTTGCACTTCTGACTCTGAACTGCCAGAGATTCCAGCAGCACTTTTTTGTCATTGTTGCTCAGACCCACGTAGGTCAGGAATTTGCAGAGCTCACACTAGGGGCATAGCAATCAAATATGATAGCCAAAATCCAGAATTTCCAGGTCAAAGAAAAACTACTCCAAGCATCCAGTAAGAAAGAATTCAAATACTAAGGAGTCACCATTATGATCACATATGCTTTAATAGCCATAACTGTGAACAAGCGGAGAGCTTGTTATACAGTATTGCAGAAGGCAGAGGATGTAGGCCAAAAATAGCAAACTGAGGACAATCTTACAGGGGAAAAATGGATTTTTAATGAAATAGAGAACTTCCAAGCCTTCCTGTTGGAAAAATCAGAGCTGTGTAGCAACTCTGAAGCTGGAACATAGGAGGTAAGAGAAACATAAAAAGGGAAACAAATCAACAATGACAAAGGACTAAAGGATGAACTTTTACACTCTAATATGGAGAGATATATGTTGTCTCTGAACTCTATCATCATCAGAGGTAGTAGAGGGAGTCAAATTCGATAGAATGAGAGTGGTTCTGTTATGTTGTAATGATTTTAAGAGTGGAAAGAGAAGGGAAGAGTAATATAGTAGGTGGGTAAGGGAAAGGAAGGTTAAAGAACACTATCTCACATAATCATGGTGTGAAAGTATATGCCTATATAAACAAGGAAGAAGGGGTTGGGGGGGGAGAGTGATTGACATTTGGAACTCATTCTCATCTAAAGTAGTCAAAGGAAGGAAGAATAAACATACAAAGATTGTCTTTGGCAGCCCTTTCCTGCCCTTTCCCATCCAGTACCTTCATGCTGTCCCCTGGCTTCCCATTCATGTCTTCTGCTGCAGTTCCAGTGAGCCTGGGCATTGTGCCACGTTTGGAACCTTTACCCCCTTCCTCGCCCACACCGAGACATCATCAGTCTGTGTTCCACTCTCTCTGAGGCATGTTCTTTGTTTGGTGACAGAGGGTGGAGTTTGACCAGAAAAAAATACTTATAACATCTAAAAGCTAGAAGTGACCTTTGAAATCTAGAGACAGAAGTTTCCTTATAGTTTAGTCCAATAATGTCATTTAGAAGCTACAAAAATGGAGTTTTCAGAAATTAAGTGATTGTGCAAGGTCACAAGGTCTAAAATGGATGCTTCTCATTTATAAGGTGTAATAATTGGCCCTTTCTACCCCATTTTTAAACTTAAAAGGTTGATACATACTCTCGAAAGTTCACATCTTCACTTTCCCCCCCAAAACTGCAAGGTTTGAGAAAATGTTAAAACGAGAAAATACAATTTGCAAACAGTGGCCCCAACATTCCCAGAATGATGGGATCTTATAATTCTTGATCCCCAGTAACTGGGAAAGAATGAAGAGATGAGTAATTAACTAGAAATCTCTGCTTAATTTTCTTATTGGGACAAACTGAAATTTTGAACCGTGTAAGCAGCTTTCAGTGCAGTTCTCTGCTTCATTTCCCCCCCAAGGTTGCCAAGAGCACCCTTGTGAAATCCAAAGGTCTCTTTTTCATTCTTTTTCTTAAATTTTTTTATATTTATTCATTTATTTTTAATTTTCAACATTCACTTTTGTAAGATTCTGAGTTTTAAATTTTCTCCCTCTCCTTCCCCTTCCCCAAGATGGTATGCAATCTAATATAGGCTATACATGGGCAATCATAGTAAACATATTTCCACATTAGTTGTGTCATAAAGAAGAATTAGAACCAATCTCTTTTTCATTCTTATGCTTCAAGAGCCCAGGTTATTATTATTATTAGTATTTGCTTTTTGGAGGGGGGGAGGGAAGGGCAATTGGGGTTAAGTGACTTGTCCAAGGTCACACAGCTAGTAAGTGTTAAGTGTCTGAGGTCGGATTTGAACTCAGGTCCTTCTGACTCCAGGGCCAGTGCTCTATTCACTGTGCCACCTAGCTGCCCCCAAGAGCCCAGGTTATTAATGTGGAGTCTGTGAACTTTTTTTTTTAACATAAATTGATAAATATATTTCAATACAATTGGTTTCCATTGTAATACTATATATTATGTTTTATGTATTTATGTAACACATTATTCTGAGAGAGATTCCATAGGCTTCCCCAGATTGTTACCCAAGAGGTCCATGACATTAGAAAAGGTCAAGAACCCTTATCTAGAACCTACAGCTACGTTCAATTCTATTTTCTATAAGGTCATTCATAAATTTAGAACGAGAAGCGACCACAAAGGACATCGACCCTTAATTTTACAGATGAGGAAAGTGAGGCCCAAAGAGGTTAAATAAATGACAGTGGATGGCAGGGTCTGGTTTGGAGTTGGGTCCTGAGGCTGCATTCTCTGTCCTATTCCCAATGCCTGGTCATCTCATGGGATTTCACGGAAGGATGCTTGCCTCATGGATAGTAAGAATTCACATGACATAGTGCTTTCAGGTTTACAGAGTCCTTTCCTCACATTCTTGATAAGTTAGGTTGTAGTAAAGTGTTATTTACATTTCAAATATGAGGAGGGAGAGGATCAGAGAGTTTCTAGTAACCTGCCCTTTAGTCACTCAGCTTGGACGTTTTGGAGCTGGGCTTCTGTCCTGGGTCTTCCTGCTAGGCTATGCTGACTCTATTTGGGATAATGGAAAAAGTTAAATAGACCTGGGTATCAATCTTGGTTCTGACACGGTGTGACCCTGGGCAAGTCACTTGCCTTTCTCTGCACCAGGAGAATAGGAAATAATCCTTTCATTATCAACCTCATTGGGTTCTCTGGGGAACCCTATGTGAATGTGAATGTGAAGCCCTACAGAAATTTGTGTTTGGGTCAGTCTTGGATAGCTGTTTCAGGTGCCTTTGATAATTCCTCTGCTTATCAATTAACCATCCAACTGAAGCCTTTTCTGCCTTTCTCTTTCTAGATTCCAGTCCTTATTAAACTCATAACAATGCCAATATCAGATTTTAACCTCTTACTCTCTTTCCATTCCTGGATTTTCAACTGCCCAGCTGCGCTGGATGTCTCTTGGACACCTAAAATTTATCATGACAGCTAGGTTGTGCACTGGAGAGACTGGTGAACCTGGGGTCAGGACGATGTGAGTTCAGATCCTGCCTATGATACTTATTAGTTGTGTGACTCTGGACAAGTCATTTCATCTCTCTACACCTTGGTTTCCTTATCAATCAATAGGAATAATAATAGCACCTACCTCTCAGGATTATGAGAATCAAGTGAGATTATCTATCATAATAATGACTAACTAACTTTTATATAGTAACTACTGTGCACTAGGCAGTGCTTCCTCAGAACAGCCCAGGGAGGCAGGTGCTATTATTAGCCATATTTTACAGATGAGGAAACTGAGGCCAACAGAGGTCAAGCAACTTGCCTAGGGTCACACAGCTAGGTAGTGTATGAGGCCAGATTTTTTGTTTTTTGCTTTTTGGAGGGTAATTGGCATTAAGTGACTTGCCTGAGGTCACACAGCTAGTTTTTGTGTTAAGTGTCTGAGACCGGATTTGAATTCAGGTCCTCTTGACTCCAGGGCTGGTGCTCTATTCACTGTACCACCTAGCTGCCCCCTCTACCTCAGTTTCCTAATCTTTAAAATGGGTTAATTCTTCCACTAACAAATCTCAGGTTTATTGTGAGGAAAAGAATCTGTCACTTTTCATGATTTTCAGGCAAGTCCAGTGATTTTTAGATTCTCCTTGACCTGTTTTCTAAGTCAGTTGTTTTTGACGATATATTATATTTCCTTTTAAAAACTGTTTTAATGTTTCTTGCTATCTCATGGAATTATTGTTCTTTGTTCAGCCCACTGTTTTCAGGAATTGATTCTTGAGCAAAGTTTGCCACGATATGTTCTGAAGCATTCATTCTCCTTGCTGTTTTTTGATGCCTGGGCATTCCATTTTGTATCTTGCTTCATTTCTTCCAGGTATGACTGATGCTCTTGTGATCAGGCCATTCTTTTACTCTGAGGTTCCAGTTGGACTTGTTGCAGAGAGAGTTACTCTTTTCTTCTTTCTCCCTTAGCTTTCTTTCTGTCCAAGGAATTTGTTTCTTGTTTTATTCTTTGAACTTATAGCATGGCCTCCATTTCTGGATTCAAATACCACTTCCATACCCCTGAATGTTTCAGGCATGTCCTGCTTGATTCTGAGTTAGGTGGTTAAGATGACGCCAGAATTATCTGTCCTTGTCTCCTTCTGTGGTTTGGGTACAGGTTGCCTGGAGGCCGGACTGGGTGCAGTCTAGTTCTTTCTCCTTCTATGGATGGGGTCCCTGGGTTGCCCTATGCTAGGTACTGGTCTAGACCCATTCCCCTAATGGCTGAGGCCCTGGGTCTCTCTGCCCACTCCCCCACCCTACTCTTCCCTGTCTCCTTCCTCAGAGGGTGCCCCTGGGTTACCCTGTCTCCTGCCAACATAGAGTACTGGGGCTGCCCATTCTGGGCACTGGTTGGGCCCTGTCTCCTGGGGTGGGACCCACCTGTTTAATTTGTGCCTGGCTGTTTTACAATTGTGTACTTTGCTTTCCATCCACCCTAGCATGTCTCTGCTCAGAACTTCTGCAGGAAGATGGTGGTCCTTTTGTATAGTCATTGCCACCTGTCTTTGATGTTATCTTTGTTCTCGCTGATGCACTTCTGTGTTTGTGGGGGATCTAGGCTCTAGGTCCTAACATAATTCCATATTCCCATATCAAAGTTTATAATCTGTAAAACTCTCTCTACTATATATAATGCGATATTCTCCTTCTACCATTTCTAATATTTTAGTTTAGTTTAGCTTAGTTAAGTATCTAAACATTTGTGTTTAGTGTTTTGAAGCGATGCTGTGTAGATTTGGTCTCCTCAATTAGAATATAAACATCCTGTGAACAGAGAATTATCTTTTTTTTCTTTTGAATTTCCACAATCCCTTAGTTGTTGTGCAGTATTTAGCACACAGTAGGTTTTTAATGCACTTTAAAAAATCTGATTTACTAAAATAGAGAGAGTTAGACTAAAAATATTCTTTGGGAGTTCCTAATCATAATGCTAAAGAAAGAGAAATCTCTTACTTTGATAAATTGAAGATTCAAGTCATCCCCCTATAGTTTAAGCCTAGGTTTAAGCCCTAGGTTTTCTCTACAGAGCAATCCATAAAGTGACATCAACATCTTTCACTGATTGCTGGATAGAGAAATTAATGGTTTTAAGCAACAGAGATATCAATAGGAAGTAAATGAATCTGAAAGAGGTGCTTTCTACAAGGCCTCACCTGAAGAAGAATGCAGCAGGTTCACAAAAGGTCAATAACAGCTGAAAAAAATCTAGTTTTGGAAATGACATAAAGAAAAACAAACTGTGCTCTTCCCAGCCTTTTCAAGAACTGGTTCCGAGAACCTTTCTGGCAGAATCCTGAGGCCGTGGGGCTGCCAAATCTATGAAGTATCAGGAAAAAAAAAAGTAAGGGAAATTGAAATATGATGCAAGACCTTAGCTTCCTCCCCCCCTCCCCCCATCCCCACCCCATGTTTGTGGTTTAGCTATTGGACAATGCCAAAGGCCTCAATAAGGCCAAGGCCATGTGGTCAATGGAATTGCAAAACTTACAGGGGGCTGGGTGCAGCAATGGAAGGATAAAAGCATCGCAGCCAGCCCTTGCACATTGCTCTTCTCCTAGACCAACACAAACCCAAGATGAAGTAAGTGTTCTTGTAATCTCTTTATTTTCCCCTCCTGTTTTGGTTTCTTGTTCTCTTTCTTTCTGCTTGAGACACTAAGCATGGAAGGAGTAGAATTCAAAGGGCCCCTCCTTCAAACTAGGCACTGGTTGAAGGATTTGGTATTCCTTATCCTGTTCTTTCCTAGCAAGGGTTTTCTGATGCCATTTGGTGTCTTTGGTGACACAGTACAAGGAGAGGGTTCATTTCCTTGTGATCACTGGGGTTCCATTTAACAAGGGTTGCCAGGAAATTTGAACTGATACTCCTCCTTAAATTTGATGTAGATTTGGAAAATCCCTGTATGCCAGACTGTCAGGATGGGTTATCAGAGGGATAGACAAGATAGGAGATCTAGTTAAGTATCTTAAGTACTATCTGACTGAAGGAGAAGGGGAATTTTGAATGTTTCTGGGATTTCTCCATCATTATCTTAATCTATAAAATGTTTCATTGGATAGAGAGCTGGCTTCAGAGACAAAGACTTGGGTTTAGGTCCTTTATTGGCTGTGTGACCACACCGGTTATGAGCCTTTGGCCAAGTACTTCTCAGTGCTCCAGGCAACTCTCTGAGAGTAAAGTTGCAGAGACAGTGCTCATCTGTATTGGCAGAGGAGCTTCTTATGCCAATGAAATCACAGGTTTGGTTAAAAAAAAAAGGGATAGTATTGGTTCTAATTCTTCTTTACAATATGACTAATGTGAAAATGTTTAATATGAATGTGTGTGTAAAGCCTATATCAGATCATATGCTGTCTTGTGGGGGGGATGGGTAGAAAATTTGGAACTCCAAATCTTATAGAAGTGAATGGTGAAAATATATACATATATATACACATGTATATATAAAAATATATAAAACCTATAAGTATAGATATGTATATGTATACAGACACACACATGCATACATATAAAAGAAATGTAGTTCAGTGGGGAGAGAAAGCTAGCAAATCCTCCAGGCAAAGGTGGGTTCCATCAGAATGATTACAAAGCTAGAGACAACAACAATAGTGATTCTTGTTTCCGTAACAATAAATTAGCAGTGTGACAATAATAAAAAAATTGGGGTTACTACCTCATGGGGCTGTTGTGAAGCTCAAACGAGATGAGGCATGAAGTGACTTGCAAACTTAATTGGCAAATGCCAGTTATTCTGTCATTATCATTCATGGATAATTCATGCATCTTTTAAACTTTTGTCTCCTGCATGCTGCCAGAAGTGAGGGCCTGCCAATAGCAGTCATGGATATCCTTATGTCCTTTCTAAGTCTGCTCACTTACTTTCTTTTTTTTTTCTTTGTCTTTTTGGAGGGCAATTGGGGTTAAGTAACTTGCCCAAGGTTACATGGCTAGTTTTTTTATGTGGGTGTTAAGTGTCTGAGGCCAGAACCGAACTTGGGCCCTCCTGACCCCGGCAGCGCTTTGCTCACTGCGCCACCTAGCCGCCCCAAGGCTGCTCACTTTCAATGCAGACATGAGCTGGTTTGTAGCAGGTGGCAACTTGGGATCCAGGGAATCCATTCAAGGAGATCGATTTCTCACCCAGTAGAATAGAAGCTCCTTGAGGGTAGGGATTGGATTTTTAAAAAATAGTATCAACAGTGCCTAGCACATTTACAGTAGGTGCTTGATAAATGCTTGGTGAACTGAATTGGCCCTAGAAGCCCTATTTTTCTTCTCAGGTTGCTTCATGCTATGTGCCCATGTCTATGTTTAGGGGTCAGTCTATCTCTTGGGAAGAGGAAAGGCTGGCATTGCCACTTTGTCCACTTTCTTTCCACAGGATTCTGTATACTGTAGTTGCCCTCCTTCTCTGTGGACTGCTGTCTGCAGATGCCCAAAATGATGTCCTGGATATGGAAGGTATGTGTGCGTACCATAAGGCCTGGGAGGGTTGTGGAGAGCAGAAGTGAGGTAGATGGCTGCTGGCCCTGCTGCTTCCTGATTTGTAGCATTTGGTGTGGCCTTGACAGAACTGAGGACTATTACAATCTTGGTGAAACCGTAGTCTTACAGACAAGACTAATCTTTCTTTCAATGTTGAATCCCTTGCATTCTGGGGCAAGTGTGTCTCTCTCATTAATATCTTAACTTTTACTCCCAAGTAAAGTGTTAGGAACCCTATCATTTGGTGACTGCTTATTTTATGCTTTGGCTTTTTTTTTTTTCATTTTTCTTATTTTATTCTTTTGAATGGGCAATGGGGCCGTCTTCTCATCTGAGTTTTGATGGGTATCTGCTTTGGTGTCTCAACCTGACTTCCTCACCTTTTCTCCTTACAGATGACATCTGCCCAAGACCTCCTCCTATTGAGAATGGTTATGTTGAGCATGTGGTTCGCTATAAGTGTGACAAGTTCTACAGACTGAAAAGTGATGGAGATGGTAAGACTTGAATGGCTGTTACTTGATACTCTCCTCCTTCAAAAGTGGGATCAAAGTCAGTAATCCACAGTCATAAGTAAATTTTCAGAAGTCCATTATTTCCATGAGGAACTAGTCCTACTAGTATTATCTTGGGAAGTTAAAATTTTTCCCATTTCTTCAAATAGGGATAATACTGCCAATCTGTCACAGGACTGTTTTGAGGATCTAATCAGGTCATGGATACAAAAATGTCTTTGGGATAAAAGAATATTGTTTAAAATTTCTGTCTTATCTGATACATTTGGTATTCTTTAGCAGGTATTCTTAATTTGGAGTCTGTGAATTTAAAAAAATTTTTTTGATAACTACATTTCAGTAGAAGTGGTTTCCTTTGTAATCTCTATTTTTTAAAAATTGAATTGAAAAGTAAGGTTCTGAGGAAGCGCCCACTGCCTTCACCAGACTGCTTGCAAAGCAGGTCATGGAACATACAAGGTGAAGAACCTTTGCTCAGTTATGATACTGTAAACTCTTTGAAGGATTATTATTTCATCTTTGTATTCTCAGAACTTTTCATATAATAGGTACTCAAAAAGTTTGCTGAATGAATGTATTTGCCAGTGAATGAACTCTAGCATAATTCTTTTATTTCTTCTATATTTGGGGATTTTCTGTGCCCATTCCAGTTCTCAGTTTTAGTAGCTGTTTCAGAATTTAATTGCTTAATTTCAATATTTTTTGGGCACTTTTTCTTATTTTTCTTCAGGCCTCTACACCTTAAACAAGGAGAAACAGTGGACTAATGAGGATGTTGGTGAAAAGCTACCTACATGTGAAGCAGGTAGGCACAAAAAACTATGGGAGTGAAGCAAATAGTGTGGGATGGATCAAAGGCTAGGTCACACATCTGTTCCATTCTGTATCTCATCTATCTAGTTTACTCAATAGAAGAGTAAGGAAATTTGAAATTCAGAAAAATATCATCTATGTAGCCAAACTAAGTAGAGAATTGAGTGGGACAGTATTGATATCTGATCAAAATAATTCAGGGCTGAAGTGTAGACCTGAATCAGTCAAATATGAGCTCCCTGACAGCCCAAGCCTCTTGCTCCTTTGTATCTCCTGGATTTAGCACAATGTCTCACCTATAATAAGTACTTAATAATTGTTTGTTGACTTGACAGGTAAAAATGTTCAGTCTTTTGCTCCATAAATCTAGAGTTCTAGAACCAAAGAGGATAAAAGACAGATTTAGGAAGAAAAATTTAAGGGAAGCCATGAATGAATCAAGGAAACCTCTCAATAAAGCTACAGATTAGATATAAGCCTGAATTTTTTCAGTATTTTAGTATTTTTTCCAAGTATAAGCACAAATTTCTTAAGTGAGCAAGAAGGCTTAGTTGGCTGCTCCACCAATTTGTCATCTTTCTAGGTAGAACACAGTCACCCTGTAGCATGAGTGTGTCACTAAACTCAATTCTAACTAAGGCTACTATGAATTATCCTCTACCCCAGGCAGAACTCTTTCAGATGAACCCCAAGGGACTGTCCAAATGGATGTGATAATGAATATGTTTAAATAAGGCAATCATTGACTAGGGCTTGAACATGTTTTTTTTTATTGTTTTGCTTTTTGGAGGGCAATTGGGGTTAAGTGGCTTACCCAAGGTCACACAGCTAGTTTTTGTGTTGTGTCTGAGGCAGGATTGGAACTCAGGTCCTCCTGACTCCAGGGCCAGTGCTCTATTCACTGCGCCACCTAGCTGCCCCACTTGAACATCTTTCTTGTATATATATCTTCATCATAATGGCATTTTAACTCTGCTTCACAGACTGGGAATCCTTTTCATCTTTCTGCCCTTGTTTTTCTTCTCTTTCCTATCAGTATGTGGAAAACCTGTGAAACCAGCCAAACCAGTACAGCGGATCATCGGGGGGTGGCTAGATGCCACTGGCAGCTTTCCCTGGCAAGGTCGCATGGTTTCCCAGAAAAATCTTAGCAGTGGAGCTACTTTGATTAGTGATCAATGGTTGCTGACCACAGCTAAAAATGTCTTTCTGAGTCACAATGAAAGTGACACTCTTGAAGACATAGTCCCTACCTTGAAGCTTTTCCTGGGGAAGAAGCTTGTGGACATTGATCAAGTGATTCTACATCCCAACTACTCTATGGTGGACATTGGGCTCATCAAACTTAAAAGTAAAGTACTTGTTAATGAGAAGGTGATGCCCATTTGCTTGCCCCAGAAAGACTACGTAGAGGAGGGGCGTATAGGTTATGTGTCCGGTTGGGGACGAAATGTCAACTTTGCTTTTTCTGAGCGTCTGAAGTACATTATGCTGCCTGTGGCTGACAACGACAAATGTGTAGAGCACTATGAAGGCAGCACGGACCCAGAAAAGAAGGGAGAAAAGAGTCCTGTTGGAGTCCAGCCCACACTGAACCAACATACCTTCTGTGCTGGTCTGACCCCATTCAAAGAAGACACATGCTATGGTGATGCTGGTGGTGCCTTTGCTATCCATGACGAGGCTGATGACACCTGGTATGCCGCTGGCATTCTGTCCTTTGATAAGAGCTGTTCGGTGGCTGAATATGGTGTCTATGTCAAAGTGCCTTCCATCCTGAACTGGATCCAAGAGACAATAGCCACCAACTAAACAGGAGACAGGCTGGGACTCAGTGCTTTTTGTCTTTGTGCCAGCTCAAGGCTTGTGATGAATTAGTTGTACAAGATGACAAGATTTCACTTAGGGCTAGGAAAGCTGGATTTAACACAAAGTATCTGTGCATTGGTGGGAGCTAGCCCAGCTAAGTATAAACAATAAAGTGTTCTCTTGAATATACTTGTGGGCTCTTCTTCTTAAGTCCTGGTCCATTAGTTATCCTCACATATACGATTCTGGGCAGCCTTTTGGGCTAGAGTCCATTGGGAAAGTAAGCAAAAAAGTGAAAAATTACCCAAATGGCAGAACCACTGGCAAATAAGAACTCTCCCCATGAAAAAAACATCAAAGCTTTATTAGAAAGAACTTGGGTCAAAACTCCATTACTGCTAGAATGAATTAATTTAATCTAGACAGAGAAAATGTTTTCTTCATTTAGATTTGGGTTTTTGGCACTTTACTGAATACAAGGCAGTAGGGTCTAATGGCAAATAATCAGAAAGGCCTAGGTTCTATTTCCCATACTAGCCTCAGGCATGTTTATGAGTTTTTCTGATCTTCAGTTTCCATATCTATAACTCAATTAAATAAGTATTTATTAAGTGCCTACTCTGTAGTAGGCCTTGGAAATATGAAGAGAAAAATGAAACTTATATTTTCACTAGATATTTCAAGAAGTTATATTCAAAGAACTTATATTCCACTTGGGGGAAACAATATGTATACAGATCACTTAATAACTGGAGGAACTGGGAAAGAAATCATATGGGAAATCTTGGATTGAGCTATGTTTTGAATAGGCGAACATTCCAGGAATGGGAAACAGCTTCTTCAGTGGCACACAGGGGACAGTGAACAGAGGGAGAGGGTCATGTGACAGTGGTCTGGAAAGAAAAGTAGGAGCTGGGGTTTTAAACACCAAAGATGAGTTTGTTCCTTACACCGTAAACAATAGGGAGCTACCAAAGCATCCTCAGCAGCAACCTACACTTTAGGGAGGCTAGACTGCGAAAGTTAAAGACTTGAGAGGAGACCCACTGGAGGCTATCACAACCTCATGTCAGAGGTAATGAGGACCTGTTTCCTGGCAATGTCTGAGGGGAAGCAAGGGGACAAGTTAGAGAGATGTTTTAGAGTCAGAATCAGTCAGATTCACCAACTGATTGGACTGGGATTAGGAGAGATGCATTATTACCAGAGAGAGAATAATTAAAGATGACTCTTACTATTGGGAATCTGGGTAACCAGAAGCATGGTAGCATTCCTGAAAATACAGAGAAATCAAGAAGAGGACACTGAGGACTATTTTTAACATGCCGAGATTAACACCCACTGAACATCCAGGTAGAAATATCTAGTGAGAAGCTAGAGATGTGGGACTGGAGCTCAGGAGAAATCTAAAAGCAAGATAGGTAGATTTGGGAGTCATCTGCATAGAGATGATAATTGAAGCAAAGGGATCATATGAGGTCACCAAAAGAGAAGGTAGAGAGACAAGAGGACCCAGGACAGAGCTCTGTAGCACAGTCATATAAAGTGCATGGATGGGACAGGGGTGGTGCGCTAGCAAACAATTTATCAAATAGATGGGAACAGAATCAAGAAGAGAGAGCAATGTTACAAAACCCCAAGGAATAGAAAGAACCCCAGAAGATGGGGGTAGTAAAAAAAATCAAATGCCGCAGTCAAGCAGGATGAGGACTGAAAGTCACTAGATTTAGCAATTAAAGAGATCACCAACATATAGTAAATGCTTAATAAATATTTGCTGACCCACTGGCAACCCAGGAGTAACGACCCTTGTATAAATGGGGGTGTATGGTGTTTCTTGAGGAAAGAGGGTGTGTCACTGAGGCCCCTGAAGAATGAGATTCGAGAAGCCCAGAAGCCAGCAGGGTGCATTCCCTAATGCTATTACCAATCCAATTCAGCTTCTTTCTTTTGAGCTTTTGGCTACTGGGGGAGAACCATTCCATGAAAGGTTCAAGCTTAGGCTTGAATGAGATGAGGTACAGAATGGTGAGAGTCTGAGCCTCTAGCTACCATTAGAACCACCACCTCATACAGACCAGTACAAATAATAATTGTTACTTTATCCTCCAAACAAGGGCAGCGTTGCATAATTTATAAAGATTTCAAGTTATTAAAAGACTCTGGAACAAAACTTGCCCATCAGTGATTAGACTCACCCACTCCTCCCCCCTCCAATTAGAACAGAACAGAAGACAGGATGAAATGGAAGCAGCTATTACAGGAGTCAAGTTTCATTAGTGACTTTTTTTTTTAAAGGCCAAAGAACCGGAAAATGAAAATTCCTTTTTTTCTAGAGGAGAAAGCAACATATCATTTTCATTCTTGATCTAATAAGCATAATTCAACCTGAAACTGATTAGCTCCATGTTAAAGAATATTCTACATTCATTTGGGGAAAATGACAAATTGGGTCAGTAATATTCTCCTAATGAGAGAGAAAGGGCAAGTTGCGG
>NW_027185786.1:7023076-7051412 GCF_028583685.1 Petaurus breviceps papuanus
GGGGGGGGGGGGGGGGGGGGGGTAGGGTTAGAAATTTAACCTGAATCCAAGACTGATACCATTTAGCACAATTTACCAAATGTGTGTAGACAGTAGAAAATTAGGGGTCCAAGGTATCCTTGAATATCAACAAACTTCAATATGATCTCTTAATCAGGGGTCTGACACCATTTTAGAATTTGATAAAAAATTCAAAACCTCTTCTACCCTCCTCCCCTCTCTGGTGCATGATCTCTTCAGGAAAGCAGGGTCATGAAACAGTAGGACATTTTGTTGCATTTCTCTCTTCAACTTCGGTTCAAGTAGATGTTTTAAATGCCTTGATAAAGAAGGTCATATTTAGGAATGTTCTTGGGATCGATTGGACTTTGGACAATAAGTTTTCCTCGCATTGCTCCTCGATAGATTACTTCAACCAAGTCTATGAAGTCCTGTTTAGTTTTGAAACTTCCCACAAACTTAGTGTGATCTGGAGACCTAAAGGAAATGGTGTAAGAAAGAAAGAACCCCATTGAGAAGTGCTTCAAACCAACTGATTGAAAACCTTCTGAAAAACTAAAATGACAAACTACTATCAGGGAGATTTTATGCATAACAGGCTCAGAGTAGGCCTTGAGTGCAAATATGGTTTGGAATACAATTTGTTAGGAGGTTATCTTAATGTAACAGCTTTGCATTTGAAAGATTTAACTCAAAGTCTGATGTAAAAGGGAATGAATTTCAAAATTCTCCAATTACATTTCACTGTTACCAAAGAGCAGACACGATCCCTAATGACTTGCAGCTATGCTTTTAAAAAACACAATAGCAACATAGACAAACAAGTAACTCAATTGCAGCAACAGTCAATGATACTGACTACTACAAAGATAATGAACTTGAAATAAATGAAAGAATTTGCATTTTGTAAAAGAAGCACTGCTATCTAGGGTTTTGGGTATATTGTTGTTGAGGAAGGATATTTGTGTTGAGGAAGGATATTTAAAGTAAGGCATACTATATTCTTTTGTTACTGGTCCTAGAAGTTTAAAAATATTTAAACATTTTAGATGAAAGAATTCAATACGGTACAAACTTTGAAGAGTTACCTAGCATCAGTCAGATTAAAAAATTTGATAGTATTTTACAAATTATTCTGTCACTCTATACTAAAATATAACCAGTGCAATAGGAAATAGACATTTACCCATGATACTCAGGAAAATATTGCTGCTTCTAGTGAAAGTTTCAAATTGTACCGTTAGAGTTTTTTAAGATGCTGTATCCTCACTTCTAAGGGAAGGGTATACATTATTTTTATAACTATATAAAAGGAAAGTATATATATTATTTTTATAAGTATATATTATTATGTTATTTATCTGTGAAATGCTTAGCCAAAAGCTAAGGTTTTCAGGAAAAAAAAATAAGTTTTTCCTTGAAAGGAGGAAACTCTATTAGAGAGAGGATACTAATTGGAGAAATACCAGTTTCAAGATTTAATTATTTCAAGATTGTCATGTGACAAAAACCATGTTTTAAGCAAATAAAACGGTTTTAATAGTGCAAATTTCTAAGATTACATCAACAAAGTAATGTAAAAATCAACTTCACTTACCCATAATCTACTTTCATATGCTGCCCATTGAAGAAAAAGATAGTAGATGGAATATAACTGATGTCAAAATACTGAGTGTAAATTGGTGTTTGGTCCACATCCACCAGATATATCATGGCCATTTTACTTAAGTCATGACAAGTCTTAGCAAGCTGTGGAAATGAAAAAAGATAGAGGTTATAATACAGGAAGAAGCTAGTTGTTTTTCATTATGTGTTTGTGAGTAGTATGTTAAGAAACTGTACCAAGCGTTAAGTAAATTTAGTTTTGATGTTATGCTGTTCCAATATATTTCCATAGGTCTACCACTGACTGCACAGATGATAATCATGGCACACATCTCTCTGGGCACTACCTTCATTACAATCACTTTCTATATGGATAGTGAGGAATATATGCAACCTAAAGAATTCTGTGTAAAACATACGATGTTATCTAGCTGCAGACAAACAGGATCCTCATCTCTTCCAAATCGGAGGACCAAAACCTTTTCTGCAGTGCTTTTTATGGCCTGGTCTACTTCTTTTTTGGATGCAAGCTTGGGCAGCAGGAGGCTCATCCTGAACCAATCCAAATGACAGTTCTCACTTCCAAACCTAAAATAGAGCCACAGGGTCAGTGCTGAAGGACAGCTGAGATCAAAAGCAAGAGATCTACATGAATGACATCAGAATAATGTCTACTTCAAGTCTGAGAAAAACAGCTAAGTAACACTCACACTCACACACACACACTTTTCTTCAAACCACATACACACTACCCACTGACCCATCAGGAATGTCTTTGGAAACCCTAGATTCAATTTCAAATTGTTCAAAAAAGCCCTGACCCTCTCTCTTGGGCCCCCCCTTCACAAAGATGGAGTTTTCATCAAAGTCTGGGGCTACTTGTATAAATAAGAAGAGCTCCCATTTATACAATTTAACAGAGTACTTTCCTGATGCCACAAGCCAAAATAAATCATTAACTGAAATAAAGGCCGTTGAGTTGGGCTGAAGAACTGAGTCAATCAATCTGTATTGATTAGGTGCCCTCACTGTGGCAGGCCCAGACCTGGCCCTGGGAACACCTGTCCTTTCCCCCCACCCCCACCATTCCCCACGCCAGGTCCGGGCCTGGGCACACCTGCCCCCCGTCCTATGCCCCGCCACGCTGGGCGCCTCAGCTCTCCCTGGATGGGACGTGCCCAGGGGCTGAGGGCTATCGCAAATACCCCAGCGGAGGGCGGGCAGCTGGTCTGATGCAGACCAACCGATGTCCACTGCTGTCCACCCCCCTACCCGCGGGGTCTGCCCCGGGTCTTTTTAAGAAACCTCCGGGGCGATGCCTCTCCAGCACGGGGCAGAGAATGGGAGGAGAGCAGGTTGGCCACCAGCTCATAAGAGCTCTGGCACCCAACCGTTTGATTAATTAATTAATTAACGGGGCTAATAAGAGAGGGGTGAAGTAACAGCAAAGGGGCACAGCTGCGCTGTCACAGCAGGGGGTGGGGGTTTGGAGTAGGGAGCGGATCTTACGATTTCATCTAGTCTTCCCCTCCCCCCGATTTTACAGGTGAAGGAAACTTAGGCTCAGAGAGTTGGCCGGAGGTCAGAGGCGCGACCAGACCCAGGCCCCTGGGGCCTCTGCCATTCCCCTTCCTGGTCTGTCGGCACAGGCCCCGAGCCACCGTCGACACACTCGCACCCCGGCTTCCGCCAGGCGTGCCAACACCAGACGGGCGTCGAGTAGCCGCCGTTGCTTAGCAACTTCCCCCTCCCCCCATAAATTCTTAGGCGGTGGTCACGGGTGAGGAAGCGGAAAACCGTTTTTGACGCGCATGCGCGCGCACGCAACTTCCACCTTGAGTTTCCTGGGATCGGCGGGGGCTGCGCGCTCAGGTTCCCGGCTCTCTAGGCTTCTCAACAGACGAAAGACACCACCCTCTTCCTCTAGCTCACGCCCGACAGGAAATCCCCGAGCTTGAATCTCTTCCGCCTGTATTTACCAATCATCGGTCCCTCAGCTCCGACGACACCTCCCAGGGCTCCCTCGCCTCTGGATTCGGGGCCGTACGATTGGCTGTCAGGGAGAGTCGGAAGTCTCTGTGATTGGGGCGCAGCAAGAGGCCTCTCTAGCGCTTCCTCGCCTATGGGGGGAAGCTTGGTCCCAGCTCAGCTCTATGGTTCTCGGGCCGCTCTCGATGGTACGGACGGTCGGATAGAGTAGACGCCGCGGGGCTTTGTGGGACGGGAATGGCGGCTTGCGAGACGTTCCGTTTTATTGGGTTCTGAGGCGACGGATGTTGGGCAAGTAGAGGAGCGGTGGGGCTTCGAAGACCCCCTGGGCGGCGTGGTGAGTGGCCTTTTTCTTCTCTCCCCAGGGTAGACTCTGCACGGGGCTGCGGACCTGGGGTCAAGGATGCCGGCCCTGCCTTGGCCCGGGGAGTTCGGGACGCGTCCCTTCCTCCCGGGGCCCGCAGAACCTCCCCTGCGTTTCCGAGGCAGCCGGTCGGGCAGGGCCGGGGCCCGAGGCCGGCGGGCGGCTTTGGGCCAGTCGGGTCACGTCTCTGGGCCTTTGGGGTCTTTCGTGTCAGATGAGGGGGCTGGGGCAGATGGCCGCCAGCTCAGGTCCTCCCCTCGCCCTTTCCCCAACTTGCTGCGTCTCTTGTTGGACGCAGTTGTTGGCACGTAGTCTCCTCGTTAGTTTGGAAGCTTCCCAGGGGCAGGGACTGGCCTTGAATCCCCAGTGCTTATCACTGTGTCTGGCACTTAACAGGTGCTTAAAAGACGCTTACCACCTGTTGGCTGACGCAGGAAGCGCTTACTTAATGCTTGTTGAGGTGTTCTTGGGACTCCGTTCCCTTGACTCAAGTTTAGATCCCTCTCCTCTACAGCCCCCTTCTCTTTATTACCGAATTTATTGGTTCATACAGACTTGGGCTTAAAAAAAAAATCCAGCGCCTGGAAAGGAGGGTAGAGATCGTCGGGTCCGATACCCTTGTTTTACAGATGAGGAAACTTGAGTCCAGAAAGGTTATGAGCTGTGCTTGAGATCACGTAGCAGGCCCTTAACCTCGAGCCCCCGACTCCAGATCCAACACTTCCCACCGCCCCAAAAGACTCACAGAATTTTGTGGTCGCATTGTGAATGTCAGGCTGTGAAAGGTGTTAATAGGAGTGGGGCCAGTCCTTAGGGGCAGAGGTGATGAATAACCTCCCAGGCAGTCAGAAAAGGCTGTATTTTAGAGTGAATGTTGTGGGATGGGGTCTGAGTAAGAATTTTGCTGCATAGAAAGGGTTAAATGATCTTAGAGTCATTGATGATTTTGTCATTAGATGTGTGGGAAGACTTTGCTGGACCACATTCTTTAATTCTCACAATTTGTTTGAGTAAATTGCAAGGTAACATGACTTGTTGCACAGTTGGTAGGTGCTGAGGGGTCACTCTTGTTCTTTAGGTAACCTCAGATAGAATAAATGTCTGATGAAATATGGATAATGTTGTGTCAGCCCTCTGGTACCTGCATTACAAAAGGATTTACTGCTATTAATTTTTTGGTTTTTGTATTAGAAGGGTAGAGGTATTCTTTTAGTTCCTTTGGGGAGTAGGTGGTATGTTTATTTTGTGCTAATAAAACTTTCACTTAGTGAGGTCTGCTTCTCTTGGGTAGGCCCTTTTGGGGTCTTTTTGTATGTATGGGTTGGGTCTAGGGCTGGGGTGGGGAACCTGTGAAGTGTGGCCCTTTGACTGAATCCAAACTTCCCAGAAGAAATCCCCTTCATAAAAGAATTGGTTCTGTAAAACTTGTACTCAGTCAGAAGGTTGTACCCGAGGACCTAGAAGGTCACATGTGGCCTTGAGGCTGCAGGTTCCCAAATCCTGGTCTAGCCAAAATTAATTGAGGAGCTCTTGTATACTCATTACTGAAGCCATTCTAAGGAACTCTGAAGCTCCTTCATTTTCCCTCTTAAGGTCTGATGCCTGATGATTTGCCTTTTCAGAGAGTCGTCTAAGCCTGTGATGGAAGACACCAATGATGAGGGTGAGGCCTCAATTCATCGACTAGAAGGCATTGACCAAGAGACACAGGTTGGCGGCCTCATTTGCAAGACCAAAAGTGCAGCTAGTGAGCAACATGTTTTCAAAGCGCCTGCACCTCGTCCCTCATTGCTGGGGTTAGATTTGTTGGCAGCATTAAAACGGAGGGAGCGAGAGGAAAAGGATGAAGGGGAAGACAAGAAGAAGTCCAGAGTCTCTTCCTACAAGGACTGGGAGGAAAGCAAGGATGATCAAAAGGATTCTGAGGAGGAAGGGGGTGACCAGGCCAGCCGAAGCAGCAGGAAAGACAGGTAAAATCACTTAGATGGTAGAACAAAAAGGTGATGGTACACTGTAATAACTTGTCTTTATTCCTTAACTTTTTTCTTGGAACCTTCATGTCCTCTGTGAACACCAGTCTTAATTTTCTGTCACGATCACAAAAACTTAGCGTTCTCATCATATTAGTGGCAAAGGGGAGAGACTTTTAAGAATAATTACTAACTAAAGATCAGGTGGAGACTTTGATAGTTAAGGTGGGACTAGAATCTAAATCTCTTCTGACTTGGTCAGTGCTACCAATAAGACCATTCTTCTAGGAAGATAGCAGAATAAAGGGCAAAATGCTTTTTTGGAGCAATGGAGCTTTAGGGACAAAAATAGCAGTTTTCTCTCTCCTCTTGGTTCAGACATTATCGAGCTGCTCGGGTAGAGACACCATCCCATCCTGGTGGTGTGAGTGAAGAGTTCTGGGAGCGCAGCAGACAAAGAGAACGGGAAAGGAGGGAACATGGTGTCTATGCCTCCTCCAAAGAAGAAAAGGACCGGAAAAAGGAGAGAACTCGGGATCGAGACTATGATCGGAAGAGAGAGAGAGGTAATGGCTTTGGCTTCTTCCTGTAATTAGTGAGAGGTCCCTCAAGGGTAGGCTGTGGGCAAACCAGTACTATGCTTGTATAGCAACAATTGCCAACCATCTATTAAGTGCCTGCTATGTGTCAGTCACTATGCTGGCCACTAGGGCTCCACATAGAAAGAATAAAACAATGCCCACTCTCAAGGAGTTTACATTTCAACGTGTTCCCAACTTTTGGAAGATGAACGGGACAGGAGTCGGCACAGCAGCCGATCAGACCGTGATGGAGGCTCAGAACGAAGCAGCAGGAGGAGTGAACCAGAAAGCCCAAGACATCGACCCAGAGGTAAGCTGGACAATCAGCATGTGACATAAGAGTAATCTGTCTTCTCTGAGTTTCACCTTTCTCATTGCCTAGAGCACCCTGCCTCCAGATCTCTGTGGCAGTAGTGTTCAGGTGTGTGGTGCTTTTTAACCCGTGCCTTAGCTGAGGGCCCTTTGGCTGAGATGTGAAATTGAGTAATTATGTACCTTTTTTGCTTTGGTGCCAGATGCAGCAACTCCTTCACGCTCAAATTGGGAAGAAGAAGACAGTGGATATGGCAGCTCCCGGCGTTCTCAGTGGGAGTCACCCTCCCCAGTACCTTCCTGTCGAGATTCTGAGAGGAGTCACCGGTCTTCATCCACCCGAGATAAAGAAAGGTAATGTTCTGGGCTTAAATAGTCTGGCTTCATTTGTTGTTACTCATTTGTTTCAGCTGTGTCTCATGCATCATGACCCCATTTGAGGTTTTCATGGCAAAGATCCTGGAGTGGTTTGCCATTACTTTCTGTAGCTCATTTTTCACAGATGAGGAGCTGAGGCAAACAGGGTTAAGTGACTTGTCCAGGGTCACATTGCTAGTAAGTATTTGAGGCCAGATTTGAACTCAGATCTTCCTGAAACCATGTCTGTCACTGTCCACTGTGCTTACCTAGCCGCCCAGCTTCGCTTGGAGGGTTTCAAGAAGTTAGGTGGTATGTAAGAGACGTTAAAAATGGTGAGGGCCAAGGCATCTGGAGAAGAAGAAGAGATAAGTGGAAGGGGAATGTAATGACATGGGTGATATTTTTTTTTGAAGACCTTGGTCAATGTTTTCAATTTGTATTTTTCCTAGGTCTGTGAGGAGCAAGTGCCCAGATGACACGCCTCTACCTACCCCATCATATAAGTACAATGAATGGGCTGATGATAGAAGACACCTGGGATCTACTCCTCGGCTTTCCAGAGGCCGTGGTAACATATACAGTGGGATAGGGAACAGAGAGATGAGATAAACTTTGATAAAGCTGAGTGAGGGCCATGTCTCTAGAATAGTGAGTGAGCTGGGGCAAACAGGGCTGCACGTGGCCCACAGCACTCCCAAGGGAGGCCAGAACCAGATTAAAATGTTGTTTGGGAAATGTGTAGAAAATAAAAAAATACAATAAAACATATACTACGATACTTTAAAACTAAGTCATTATGCAGCCTATGGGTCCTTACGTACAGATCGCTGACCCTTGTTTCTCTATGAGTCTGACACACTAGTCTGGGGTGTCCTTTCCTCGCAGCAGGAAGACTCATGGGTGAGATAGAGTCCCATTGGTGGCTAACGGCCCATCATCTTTTCAGGGAGGCGTGAAGATGGAGAAGATGGGATCTCTTTTGACACAGAGGAGGAGCGACAGCAGTGGGAAGAGGACCAGAGGGTAACAATCTTTTGTCTTCTCGAGGTTCCTTTTTGTTGAGAAAGAGATGTGGTCGTGACCTTTGGGCGAACAGCTCTGAGTGACAGGATCAAATGAAATCATAATATGTATAGAGCATGTCGTAAGCCCTGCAGTGCTGTGTAAATACCCTTTTTGACAGATCAGATTAGGTCTAGCTGCTTGCCTGTGCTACAGCAGTTCTTTTAAAACAGATTTTTATTGCTCCTTTGTTTTTATGTTGTTTACATTTCTCCTCAGAAAGTAATCCCTTCTATCAAAGAGGGGGAAAAACAGTTCAGCAGGATTAACCCACAATAATCTGACTGTTCCATACCCGTAGTCCCCCACCTTTGAAAAGAAGTCACAGGGAGGTGCCTTAACATATCATAGTTTTATAGCATTTAGTTTTTTCTGGTCTTGTTCTTTCCATTTACATTGCTTGAAATCATTGTGGATATTGTTTCTTTGGCTCTGTTTTTTCTCTTTGCGTCAGTTTAGTCTGTCTTTGTTTTCTATATTAATCACATTTGTCACTTTTTACACCACAGTAGTATTTCATTATGTCCATGTACTGCTGACCATATTTGGTCATTCCCTGATCTTTGGGTATCTCCTTTATTTCCAGTTCTTTGCTGCTGTAAATAGGCTCCTCTCTCTTTTTGGTCATTGTCATCTTGGGACCTATTCCCAGCAGTGGCTCTGAGCATTTTAGGGACTTTTTTAGAATAATTCCAAGTTTTTTTTTCCAAAATGGTTGGACAGGTCACAGCTCCACTCTACAGTTCAGTGGTAATCCCATCTTTCCACAGTGAAGGGGTTTGTTTTTGACAAGGGTATTGCCAAAGTTATGGGGCAGTGGAAATACCTAATGTTAGGTGGAGGTTGTGGAGTTCCCTGCCCAGAGAACAGGTTCCATTAACTGGCTGCTCTTGGAAGAGTGAGTGCAGGCCCAGTTGCCTCTTTTGGTTGTCTATTGGCGCCACCATGTGGCGTATCTGTGAACTGCTGTTTTACTGCACATCAAATGTTACAGTGCTATTTCCTTGTCTTTTTTACCTAATTATAGTAGGACAGGAACTTGGTTCAGCAGCCTCACCTAGAAGATTACAGTATGCTATTTAAGCTCTGTTGATATTTCATTAGAGCTGTACCTGTCTACCTGAGTCTGTGGCATAATAGCTATCCGTTCAAAGACGCTATCGTAATACCTGTTTTTCCTTTTTAACCTGTAGCAAGCTGATCGGGACTGGTACATGATGGATGAGGGATATGATGAGTTTCATAACCCACTGGCTTACTCCTCAGAAGACTATGTGAAAAAACGAGAACAGCACCTGCATGAACAGAAACAAAAACGCATTTCAGCCCAGCGGAGGCAAATCAATGAGGTAGGGATGGAGGAATCCAATCCATAGCCTACTGGTCAACCTCAGACCTCATGGTGGCAGTATATGGGTCTAGTAACTGGGCTGTTTCTAGGTTATGGTGCCATGAGCAAAATAATTTTTCCCATTGTTGAAATTAGGTTGGTAATAATACCAAAAGAATGTAGCAATTCGAAGTTTTTAAAAATAAAACTTGCCACTTACTTGGCAAGTTAGCCACTTACTTGGTGGGAGCTTCTGATGGGAAATGGACACAAGATCCTATTCTCTAACTCACATGCTTTAATCTCTCCGAGCTAAGTAAGATAGTTTGTAACATGAGGGGATTGAATGAGATGACTTCTGATATCTCTTCCAGCTTCAAATTGGTAATGCCTGCCTGTTTGCTAGGGAAGCTTTCTGTTGTGATTTGAATGTGTCTAAAGGATTTGAGTGGTTTGCTGAAGCTCCACAAAGTATCATAGTCACTTGGGGTCAGTGATGTAATTCTTCAAGGAACTGTAAGTCAGATTCTGCAGAGTCTGCTTCCTGTTTTGCCCCTTAGGTTTCATTTTGCAAGTATGTTTATTGAACTTTCAATGAATAGGTATCAGATGGGGGAGGTCATTATGGGAGTATGTCAGAGAACAGTTGTTCTGAAAAAGATCTGGGAGTTTTGGTGACCTTTAAGCTCAGTATGAGTGAGTAGTGTGCCTTAGCAACCCCATAAACTAATGAAATCTGGAGCTTCATTAAGAGAGGCACAGCTTTGAGGATAATTCCTTTATATTCTACTGTCATCTGGTGTCCTCTGGAGTATTGTTGTTCACTTCTGTGTGCCATAGTTTAACAAAATTGATGAGCTAGAAAGTGTCCAACAGAGGGCAGCCAGGATGGTGAGAAGCCTTGAGTCCGTGGCATGGAAAGGTTGTGTGAAGGAACTGGGCAAAGAAAGGACTCAGGGGAGACAGGAAAGCCATCTTTAAGTATTTGAAGAGCTGTTATGTGGGGGAGGGATGAGCTGAATTCTGTTGGACTGCAGAGGGCTGAACCAGGAGCCATGGATGGAAATTATGAAGAGGCTAATTTAGGCTTCAGAGCAGTAAACACTTCCTTAATAGAGAATAGGCTGGAGAATGGGCTGCCTCAAGCTGAGACAAGTGCCTCTTCACGTCTGTAAGCTAAGGCTGGAAGACTACTTGTCAAGTATATTGTAGTGGGGACACCCGTGGATTGGCCTCTTATACTTTCTGTGATTCTTTAATTCTTTTTAAAGTTCTCTTCTGAGTCAACAAGAGATTAGCCATTTTTCCAACTCTTTATTGATACATTGTGACTGTTTTTGGAACTGCATAGGATAATGAGCGCTGGGAGACCAACCGCATGCTGACTAGTGGAGTGGTCCATCGGCTTGAAGTGGATGAAGATTTTGAGGAAGATAACGCAGCCAAGGTGCATCTGCTGGTGCATAATCTGGTGCCACCGTTTCTGGATGGGCGCATTGTTTTTACCAAACAGGTAAGGGCTTCTGGATGGGGAGAGGAAATAAAAGCAGTGGGGCCAAAGACCATGTATCTTCTGTGGCAACTATTACCATGCCTTGTCCAAAAGTTAGTACTCAGTTTCTGTAGATGAGAGAATTGAGAAGAAAACAGCAACTTTTTAATAGGTAGATGAGAACATTTTGAAATGGCTGTCTTTTGTTGTTTGAAAGATTTCGTGATGGAAGGGAAATTTCTCCTTTTTATAATTTCTTATAGCCAGAGCCTGTGATTCCAGTCAAGGATGCTACTTCTGACTTGGCCATCATTGCTCGAAAAGGCAGCCAGACAGTACGAAAACACAGGGAACAGAAGGAGCGTAAAAAGGTTGGTTTTGTGGGGTTGAGGAAACTGCACAGTGAACATTAGGGGGCATTATTCTGGAGGTGGTGGTTGGTCTTCATTGGACCTCACAAGAAGAGTTCCTGTTGAGACCTGGCAAGAGCCTAGTAGGGGAAGAATGAACTACCTTCCTCTCCTGGACTTCAGTTATGCCATTTATATGTTGGAGTCCACAGTGGCTCAGACACCTTAATTCTTTGTGGTCAGGCCATGGGATTCGTTGATCCCAATTGCCTTGTGGGAATTTGCTATTTGTCAAATGGGCAGATTGTGGAAACAGTAGTGGCATTGGACGGGATTGATCCGCTTTTTTTGTGTTTTAGGCCCAGCACAAGCATTGGGAACTGGCTGGTACCAAATTGGGAGACATTATGGGCCTCAAGAAAGAGGAAGAACCAGATAAGCCTTTGACAGAAGATGGCAAAGTAGACTACAGGTAGGAAGAAGTCCCTGATGGTGCTTAAACATTCTTGATGTTAAAATGGTCCTTCCTTGAATTTGTCTTTTTTCCATTCTCAGGAGGTCAGGGCCTTTCAGAGAGAATATAAATTTGTAATGTATTCAAAACTCAAGGGCTATTGATTCAGAAAGTGGGATACCACTTTGAACTTAAGACAAAAGAACTTTTAAGACTTTTGCTCCCCTCTCTCTTCCCCTGTGTGCACATCATCTCCTAGAAGCTTAATTTTCAAGATTGTTAATATTACCTAGGATAAAGTCTGCAGGATCTTACCCATTTCTTTTGGCCTGATGTGGGCTATGTGCTAGTTAGCTTCCCAGGTAAGGAGGTGATCGGCTTTTGACATTTTTCCCTCCTTTTTCTCTACTTGACACACTGAATCACAAATTCTCTTAATAATCTTGGGAGATGGAGCTTTAGTTAGATCTCAGGATCTGACATGTGCAGCCTCCTGAAAAAGCAGTAGAGCTATTTTGATGCTTATGTAAGCTGATGAAGAGCCAGGCTAAGGCCTCATTTTTGCGAAGCAGGTGGGTCCCTCCCTTTCTTGTTGCTTCATTGGGATGCAGAGATGCATGGACTTTCCAGAGAAAAGTCCTAGATAAATAAGGAAAATTGTTGTCATATTGGTTTGGACGTGAAGCCTTGCTCCATTCAGAGAGGGGTGAAGTGGTGTAATTGAACTGAGTAAGAAGGTTCTCTAACCCTGATTCTTTATACTACTCTAGTGTTAGCAGTTACATTCCTTAGAGAGTTAAACTGAGGTAGTTTGAGGTAATTAAAAAACTTTAATTTTGATCAGATTATTTTTCATGAATGGGCAAATTTAGTGAATTTGTCCACTTAGTGCACATGACTTTCTCTGTTCCTCATTTGGCATTATTTGATTTTTATGGTGTAGCAGCAAACACCCTAACATACCCAGGATGGCTTGCTAGTACAGGTTCTTAGATCTGCTTTTCTAAAGGAAAGCAACTCAAAATGGGTTAACAATCTTACTTTAATCAAACATGTATCATTTACCTAGTTCAGGGGAGAAAGTCAGCACCCTGAACTTCAGAGAATACAAACAGAAGTTACAAGCAGACAAAAAAAAAATATGGACAGAGAAACAGGCAAGCAGACAGGGCTTCCAGCTGTCTGACCATCACATCCATACCTAGTTAGTTAACAGAGAGGGAAGCACCAACATCTGGGTCTTCAAAGCTGGGGGGCCCAGTGGCTGCCCTGAGTCTCATCTGGCCAAATCACACAACTTTTCCCAAAGGGAGCCCCAAAGCAGAACCTCACATCAGGGTATATATAGCCTTCTGCTGGGTCAGAGAATGTCACAACCCTCTTGACTCACTGTCCAATTACAAAGTAAAAAGGTGTGGGCATTCCTGAAAAACAAGCCTCCTACCATAGGCTCCCTGTGACCACATTCAGCCTATTAGGGGGCAGAGTATATTTTCAAATCAGGGAAGGTTCTCAGAGTCACTTAAGCCTCTCAAGGGGCCAGGGGGCGGGAAGATCTAAGATTCCCATTGCCTTTACATGTGGGTAATAGATTCTTTGAGTGCTGTTCCAGGATAATGCTTTTTTCTTCAATCCTGAGAGGTTGTTCTTTGCAGTAATGTTGTATGTAACTTTTATGAATTACTTTTTTTTTCAATCATCGAGCATTCATTTTCTCTCCTATCTCCTCTCCTCCCAATAAAAAAAGAAATGAAAACAATACCGTTGTTACAAATATGCATAGTCAAGCAAAACAAATTCCCATAGTGCCCGTGTCCCAAAATATGTCTCATTGTGCCTCTTGAATCCATCCAGCTGTCTGTCAGGAGGTGAGATCATAGTTCATCGTAATTGTGGCTGGTTGCTACATTGACGAACGTTTTTGAGTCTGTCGAAGTTGGGTGTCTTTACAGCCTTACTGTTACTGGTTCTGTTTACTTCACTCTGCGTTACTTCGTCTCTCTTGGTTTCTCTAAAACTGTAGCCTTCGTGATTCCTTACTGCACAGTAGTAGTTCTCTGTCACATTCACAGACCATGATTTGTCCAGCCATTCCCCAGTTGAGGAGCACCTCCTATGCTTCCAGTTCCTTGCTACTATAAATGATTGTTGCAAATGGATTCTTCTCCTCTTTGATCGTAGTCTTTCTCCAAGGTTTATTCCTCTTCATACAGTGACCTGGTTGTGAGCAGAGAGACATAAACTAGGTAAGAAATTAGCAGGGGACTAGGCAAGGGCCTCAGACTCCTCTTCTGTGTTTTCAGGACGGAGCAGAAATTTGCTAATCATATGAAGAAAAAGAGTGAAGCCAGCAGTGAGTTTGCAAAAAAGAAGTCAGTTCTGGAACAGAGACAGTACCTGCCCATCTTTGCAGTGCAGCAGGAGCTGCTTACCATTGTCAGGTACTGCGGCCTGGGGGGGGTTGTGCCTTTTCTGTGCACCTTATTTGCCTTCCCTGTTTACTTCTTTTGGTTTGTCCATTAATTGCTGAAGGTGGAGAAGGAACAGGATTCCTTCCTGACCTCTCAGTGGGGACCTTGGTGTCTTCCTTGACCTTAACCTTCATTTTGGTGGTTTATGTTGGTAGCACAGCACAAGATCCCTATAGTCCATTGAACATTTATATTTTTCTCCCAAGTTCTCCATTTATCTGGAACAGATCCCTCATTTTCATTGTCACAGTTCCAGAAACTGGAAACTGGTGGGTTTTACACTGACTTTTTCAGGCAAAACTATACTCTACTTTTTTCTTTTTTTTATATTTATTTTTAGTCTTCAACATTCATTTCCACAAGATTTTGATTTACAGATTTTCTCCCCGTCTTTCCCCTACCCCCACCCCAAGATAGAGAGCATACTCATCACCCCTTCCCCTAATCTGCTTTTTGTTACATCGTCCCCCATACACCCTCTAACTTTGTAGTAGGGTAAGATGCATTTCTATACCCCAGTGCCTGTATATCTTATTTCCCAGTTGCATGTAAAAAACAATTTTTTTTAACGTTTGTTTTTAAAACTTTGATTTCCAGATTCTTTTCTTTCTTCCCTCCTCACCAGTTGGGGAGATAAGCAACTCAATATAGGTTGTATATGTGTAGTTACGCAAAACTTTTCCATAGGAGTTATATTGTGAAAGATGTAACTATATTTCCCTCCATCCTATCCCGCCCCCCAATTATTCTATTTTCTACTTTGACCCTGTCCCTTTTAAAAAGCGTTTGCTTCTAACTACCCTCTTCCCCAATCCGCCCTCCTTTCTGTCATCCCCCCTCTTATTCCCTTCCCCCCTACTTTCCCGTCGAATAAGATACCCAATTGAGTGTGTGTTATTCCCTCCTTAAGCCAAATTCAGTGAGAGTAAGGTTGACCCATTCCCTTTCACCTTCCTGCTCTTCCCCTCCATTGTAACAGTGTTCTCTTGCCTCTTTTATGTGAGATAATTTACTCTATTTTATCTCTCCCTTTCTCCTCTCATGATATTCCTTTCTCACCTCTTAATTTTATTTTTTAGAGATCATCACTTACTATTCAGTTGATCCTGTGCCTTCTGTGTATACATGTACACACATATACATATATTCACATATGTATTTATACACACATAGTCCCTTCTATACGTGCATACATACATGTGTATATACATATCTACATATATATTCCCTTCAACTATCCTCTTGCTGAGAAAAGTCTCATGAGTTACAATGATCGTTTTTCCATGTAGAAATGTAAATAGTTCAACTTTGATAAGTTACCTGATTTCTTTTTCCTGTTTACCTTCTCATGATTCTCTTGCTTCTTGCATTTGAAAGTCAGATTTTCTGTTCAGCTCTGGTTTTTCATCAAGAATACTAGAAAGTCCTCTATTTCATTGAATGACTCTATTTTCCCCTGAAGCATTATACTCAATTTTTCTGGGTAGGTGATTCTTGGTTTTAATCCCAGCTCCTTTGACCTCTGGAATATCATATTCCAAGCCCTTTGATCCCTTAGTGTATAAGCTGCTAGATCTTGTGTTATCCTGATTGTGTTTCCATAATACTCAAATTGTTTCTTCCTGACAGCTTGTAATATTTTCTCCTTGACCTGGGAACTCTGAAATTTGGCTATGATATTCCTAGGAGTTTTCTTTTTGGGATCTTTTTCAAGAGGCGATTGGTGAATTCTTTCAATTTCTGTTTTGCCTTCTGGTTCTAGAATATCAGGGCAGTTTCCTTGAGAATTTCTTGAAGGATGATTTCCAGGTTCTTTTTTTGGTCATGGCTTTTAGGTAGTCCATAATTTTAAAATTATCTCTCCTGGACCTATTTTCCAGATCAGTGATTTTTCCAATGAGATATTTCACATTGCCTTCTATTTTTTTCATTTGTTTGGATCTGTTTTATAGTATCTTGATTTCTCATAACGTCATTAGCTTCTGTTTGCTCCAATCTAATTTTGAAGGAATTATTCTATTTAGTGAGTTTTAAAAATTCCTTTTCCATCTGGGCAGTTCAACTTTTTAAGGCAATCTTCTCCTCATGGCCTTTTTGGGCCTCTTTTCCCATTTGAGTCAGTCTGTTTTTTAAGGTGTTATTTTCTTTATTATTTTTGGGGTCTCCTGTAGCAGACTGTTGACTTGCTTTCCCTGATTGTCTTGCATCATTCTCATTTCTCTTCCCGATTTTTCCTCCACTTCTTGTACTTGATTTTCAAAATCCTTCTTGAGCTCCTCCATGACCTGAAACCAGTTCATATTTTTCTTTTCTTTTTTGGAGGGCAATTGGGGTTAAGTGATTTGCCCAAGGTCACATGGCTAGATTTTGTGTTAAGTGTTTTGAGGCTGGATTTGAACTCAGGTCCTCCTGACTCCAAGGCCGGTGCTCTTTTCACTGCGCCACCTAGCTGCCCCCAGTTCATATTTTTCTTGGAAGCTTTTGAGTCAGGAGCATTGACTTCATCGACTTCTTCTGGTTCCATGTTTTGATCCTTTTTGTCCCCCAGAAAAGGATTCTGTGGTCTCATTATGCTTCCTCTGCTTGCTTATCTTGCCAGCCAATTATTTGACTTTTGAACTTTTTGCATAGGTAGAACTCTGCTTCCAGAGTGGAGAGAGCTCTATCCCAGATCGCTGGGGTTTTCGCAAATGTTGTCAGAGCTATGAGGAGGGTGCCCTCTCTACAGACACCCCAAGCTCTGACACCCTGGCCACACACCCCAGCACCACCACCCAAGACCGTGATCCAGATCCGGGCAGGTCAAAGCAAGAGCGATTACCGTCTGAATGGTCACTTGGTCCTCCTACGATCTGCAGGCCAGGAGCTCTGGAGGCAGCCATGCTGCTGGCTTCTGCCACCTCTTGCCCTGGGTGAAGGGGCTGGACCATGCTCTTCTGTCACCCAGTTCCAACAGAGTTCCTCACTGACCTTTTACTTTCTTTTTGGTGTTTATGGTTTGAGAAGTCTGGAAACCGCCATAGCTGCTGGTGATTTACTCTCCTGAAGTCTGCTCTGGCCAGTCTGTGCCGCTGGTAGGGGCCACCCTGGGTCTCAGACCACGTGGCTCTCGTGGGGCCATGCTTGGCTCCCAGTCTTGTGCAATATACCCTTACTGTTGGCCTGCCAGACTGCCTCCAGTGGGAAATTTGTTTCTCTCTGTCACTTTGTGGGTTCTGTAGCTCTAAAATTTGTTTAGAGTCATATTTTACAGGTATTGGAGGTGGTTGGAGTAGGAGCTCATGCCAAGTTCCTGCCTCTACTCTGCCATCTTGGCTCTATCCTCTACTCTGCTTTTTTTAGATAGGTCTCTTTTTACTAGCTCTGGAGCCTGAGAGACCTGGGTTCAAGTCTTGCCACTCACAAATTCTGGCTGTGTGACCCTGGTCAAGTCACTGAACCTATTAGTGTTCTGGGCATTTCTTAAAGACCAGGAATTGTAGAGAAAGTGTTGCCCTGAATTGGTAGAGGGAGTTTCCTCACCTGGGAGTACCATGTATCAATGAAATCACAGGTCTGGTTCTTGTCCCTGGCCTCTTTTCACTGAAAATCTCAATATTTTTCTTTGCTTCAGTATGGAGGCCTTTTTTCCCCTTTTTAAAGAAATGGATTTTTTCTGTTGTACTAGACTTCTTCTGAGTAACTTGAGGGGAACTAAGATTTGGGTTGGAGATGGTGCCTTTGGGTATTTCTTTCTGGAACCTTGTTTTTTTTTCTTCCAGTTAAGTCGATTAACCTTCCTACCTCTTCTGCCCCTTTAGAGACAACAGCATTGTGATAGTGGTAGGGGAGACAGGAAGTGGAAAGACCACTCAGCTGACTCAGTACTTACATGAAGATGGTTATACAGACTATGGCATGATTGGCTGTACCCAGCCCCGACGTGTGGCTGCCATGTCAGTGGCCAAGAGAGTCAGTGAAGAGATGGGAGGAAGCCTTGGAGAGGAGGTAAGCAGATAAAAGGGACTGTTGGGGGCTTTTGGGGTAGCTGGGTTTTTAGGTTGGTGACTCACTGTTTGATAGTCCCTCTCTAGTCCTGCCTAAAGGCATGTGGGAGGCAGAGCTAGCATAGTATGTTGTCTCTTTCCTCAGTGAGAGGGGTGTCAGACTGAAGAGTGTGCCTCGAAGGCGCATCGTGAGTAAGTATAGCCCTTGGGCCCTCTCTCTGCTTTCACAGGTGGGTTATGCCATCCGCTTTGAAGACTGTACTTCGGAAAACACTGTGATAAAATACATGACAGACGGGATCCTGCTCAGAGAGTCCCTGCGAGAGGCTGACCTGGATCATTACAGTGCCATCATCATGGATGAAGCCCACGAGCGGTCGCTGAACACGGATGTGCTCTTTGGGTTGCTTCGAGAGGTGAGGCTTTCTGACGGTCACAGAATCTCCTCCTTACAGTGACCGCTGAGTCTTTGTCCAGGTTTATTCCAGCTAGCAGCACTGGAGGGTTGTTCTGGGAGTCTGAAAGGGATTCGGGTGCATTTTGGAAAAGATGAAGTGATTTCTTGTGGCTGGCTAAGGTGCTTTGATGAAGATGCCCCGGCTTTGTGCCATAGACTTAGGTTTTGTAGGTTCATCTGTTGCCTCTGACTCCTGGTTCCTGCTGAGCCACAGTATTTCACGTTTCTGTTGTCTGTCTGTTTTTACCCCTGCCGGGAATGTAACCTCATTATGGGCATTATGTTGCTCTTATGAGATGGGGAGAGTCCAGTGTCTCAGAGGAGACACCACCTTTTTGACAGGATCCCCTGACAAATATCTCCTGTTTAGGTAGTAGCTCGACGCTCAGACCTGAAGCTTATTGTCACGTCAGCCACTATGGATGCGGAGAAATTTGCTGCTTTCTTTGGGAATGTTCCCATCTTTCACATTCCTGGCCGAACCTTCCCTGTTGACATCCTCTTCAGCAAGGTACTGAGGTCCAAGTTGTTTCTGTTAGCCAGAGTGCTGAAGGAGAGAAAATTGGGGATAATGGGATGGGTGAAGGGAAGGTTTACCAGAGGGGAGAAGTGTATGGGTCTGTGGGTGACTGGGGAATCTTTATGGATAACTCAGGTTGAGGCTGCTCTCTGGAGACAGTGGCATTTAGCTGTGGCTTTCGAGTGTTAAGTGTTGGGTTACAAAAAGAGGCAGAAGACAGTCCCTGCCCTTGAGGAGCTTATAGTCTAATGAGAGAGACCAAAAGCAGACAACTATGGACAGCCAAGCTGTATAGAGGATAAATATGAGATAATTTAAAGACAGAAGGTGGGCTGGGAAAAGCTGCCTGCAGGAGAGGAGATTACAGTTGGGACTTAAAGGAAGCCAGCTTCTCAGGCAGGAGGCAGAGGTGGGACGAAAAGGACATCAGAGATCACCTAGGTCATCTGGGGAGGGGGCAGGGCATTCCAGCAGAGCCTCAGCATGGAAGGTAGAGTGTTGTGTGCAGGGAATAGCAGGGTGGGGCAGGGAGGTTCGGCTGTGGAGGAGTCTGGGAAGACCAGAGATGCTTTGTGTTTCAGACCCCTCAGGAGGATTACATGGAGGCTGCAGTGAAACAGTCCTTGCAGGTGCACCTTTCTGGGGCTCCAGGGGACATCCTCATCTTCATGCCGGGACAAGAGGACATTGAGGTGAGGCCGCCTGCTCTGGCCTGGCATCTGCAGCAGCCCTTGAGTTTTTGCTGCCCAGCCTGCCTTACAGCCCAGGCCTTTTTTGTCCTTAGGTCACCTCGGACCAGATCGTGGAACATCTGGAGGAACTGGAGAATGCTCCTGCCCTGGCTCTGCTTCCCATCTACTCCCAGCTGCCCTCTGACCTCCAGGCCAAGATCTTCCAAAAGGTATCTTGACCAGAATCTCTTTGGGGCCTGGTGCCTCTTTTCCTTCCTCCCATAGCGAGGGGAGTTAAATAAAGGTCTCAGTTATTGTTTCCCCTGATGTTTCCCAGGGAACTGTGTTGTTGCTTGTTGAGTGGGTAGGGACTATATTATTGCTTGGTAGGTAGGGAAGAAACTTTCTCGCCTTGTGGTTTTTCTTTCCATCTGAGGGACCAATCACTTTCCTTCCCTCCCGTGTCATAGGCTCCAGATGGTGTCAGGAAATGTATCGTTGCCACCAATATTGCTGAGACTTCACTGACGGTTGATGGCATCATGTTTGTTATTGATTCTGGCTACTGCAAACTAAAGGTGAGAGGTGAGCCCTCTGTGCTTTCCCAGATGCCATGATGTTTGGGCTGTAGAAATCCATTTTAGGGTTTGGAGTTTCTTGGCTTTGGAGAATATGCGGGGTTTATGCCTCCTACTCTGGGATGTGTAACAACTTCCTTTGCCCCAGGCTGTGCATACTGATTTTACTCTCCCTGTTTGTAGGACAGAGTGTGAACACTTTTGACTCTGGGCATTGAATTATGGGCTTTTCTGGCATGATGCTTACATTAGAGTTTTTGTGCCTCACCCCCTTGCTGAGGCTATTTCTGCCTGTGTGATGTCTTGCCCTCATTGGGTACTGCTTCTCTTTTCTTGTAAAGTCTTTAATGAGTTCTTTTCTACCTTATTTCTTAGGTCTTCAACCCCAGGATTGGGATGGATGCCCTGCAGATCTACCCCATTAGCCAGGCCAATGCTAACCAGCGATCTGGGAGAGCGGGGAGGACGGGCCCAGGTCAGTGCTTCAGGTAGGAGCAGGGTTGCAGGTGTGCTGAGTCATGCTGCTGGGATGCCTGGGGATTGCACATTTGATTTTCCTTATTTCTGTTTTGCCCTGGCCTGATGTGATAGAAATTGTATTGGGGTTAGAAAAGAAGGATTTGTGGGTTATAGCTTGTCCTCTGGGCTGAGAGGCTGACGGTAAAGACAGCTCCACCAGCTCTGAAGGTCCTTTGTCTTGTAGTGGAAGAGGCAGTCCTCAGATGGTTCGTTGTACGGTGGGCAGCCATGCTACATTAGGTATTTACTAGATGGACAGGAAGTCTGGGTTATAGTTGGTAGCTGCTTGCATTGTTATCGAACTAATTAGTTCAAAACTTGATCCTATACATCTAGCTCTTTCATTGGAGTTTTCATCATAAATTTCTGTGAATTCAAAATATATAATAAAACGAGAAAAGCCACTTCTTGGAATTTTTTTCTCTCTCTCAGGGGTTTTGTTTCTCTTTGATGATTTCTTCCTTTCTGTTTGGTTGATCATCTCTATTGCTTTAGCTGCTTGTGAGCTAGGTTCTTATTTAGGCTTTTCGTCCCTTGTCATCTTTGTTACTCAAAATTATTTACTCTGTATTCTTTGTTACTCAGAAAAATTTGCCAATCTTCACTATTTGACTTCTCCCCCTTCCTACTTCTAAGACCTTGTAGGCTGCAGCAGCTAGGGGCTGGTGTGGGGGTGGGGTGGGGTGGAGTGGGTGGGAGGATGGGGGTTCGCCAGGACAGTTTCTAGTTTCCTTTCCTTCATGCCCAGCGTTTGTTTTTCTCTCTCTTGCTCTCAGCTTTATATGTGCCTTCTGGCTTTTCCCCTTTGCCAATACTGTCCTTTCATGTAGCTTGGTAGAATTAGCACCTGTCCCCTTATGTGGGGCGGAGGTATTTGAGCAGTAATTGGCATGGAGGATCCTTATGGTTGGACCCTGAGTCATGAGCCTTCCAACTTGTTTCTGCTTGCTGTAGTGGACATTTGGAATTGTCTGTGGACAGGGGTGGTAAATAGGACCTCTGAATGTTTGAGTTCTCTGGTATTCATTTATGTTTTTTTTTAAACTTGTGGGTTTTCTGTCATCTGGTGGCTTCAGTTGTAATTTCTCTGTGTCTGGCATGTAGTTCTTTTAAAGGTTTTGGGATGGGAGAAATTTGTACTAACAGTTATTCCGAAGTAGTGTGAAATTATTCCGAAGTTAATCTAAAATACATGGGAGAGAAATGAAAGATGAATACAGGTGGTTCCACGATGGCGACAGCAATATTTTCACTTTCCACCTCATTTCTTCTCAGACTCTACACCCAGAGTGCATATAAAAATGAGCTCCTGACCACAACAGTACCTGAAATTCAGAGAACTAATCTGGCCAATGTCGTGCTGCTGCTCAAATCTTTAGGGGTGCAGGACTTGCTTCAGTTCCACTTTATGGACCCACCCCCAGAAGACAACATGTTGAACTCCATGTACCAGCTCTGGATCCTGGGGGCCATGGATAACACAGGTGACACAGCATTTGGAATCTAAAAAGGCATTTTAGCCCTAGGAATAGTTTTCCATTCTCTTTTTTCTTTGTCCTAGCATCTCTGTCACCTTGATATCTGGACTTTCCTTTCTTAGGTGGTCTTACATCCACTGGGCGACTGATGGTAGAGTTTCCCTTGGATCCAGCCCTGTCTAAGATGCTGATTGTCTCCTGTGACATGGGTTGTAGCTCTGAGATTCTGCTGATTGTCTCCATGCTCTCAGTCCCAGCCATATTCTATAGACCTAAGGTAGGAAAGTTATCTCTTACATTTCACTTCTAGAGACCGCTGAATTGGCAAACACTAGAATAAGAGTTGTTTTAGCAGTCTCTCTCTCCGCTTCTACAAAACAAAAGGAATAGCTCAGCAGGACATCTTTTAGAAATTTTCTGTATAGATAACAGCAGTTACAGTATCTTGTAAATGACTGGGGGGAGCGGAGGAGCTACTGATACTCAGAAGGGTTAGGTTGCAATCTGCCTGGACTTCCACTAGTTTTGAAGGTTTCTGACTGACTTTTCTCCCCAGGGCCGAGAAGAGGAGAGTGATCAAATCCGGGAGAAATTTGCTGTCCCTGAGAGCGATCATTTGACCTACTTGAATGTGTACCTGCAGTGGAAGAACAATAATTACTCCACGCTGTGGTGTAACGAACACTTCATCCACGCCAAGGCCATGAGGAAGGTGAGGAGGCTGGGCCCGGGGTAAGGTGAGAGGCTCTGGTCAGCAGAGTTAAATCCAGGCATTGAAGAAACAGATAAAACATGACAGGCCCTGCTCTCAGCGACCTTACACTACAGGGCAGGGCTAGAACACACAAGCACAGATGAATAACAGGGGTGAGTTGGGTGAGGAGAGAGGAGAGATCGGACAGAAAACAATAGGAACATTTGACATGGGAGAGGAGAGGTCACTTCCACCAAAGGCATCAGGGACCTTAACTCTTGTGTGCTTCATAGAATTGTCATCATGGTACAACCCTGTTATGAAAGAGTGGTCTCAACGAATCAGGGAGGGGAGGGAACTCGGGATTGGAATTATGTCTTCAGATATTTGAGAGCTTATCATTTGGAGGAGGGGACAGACTTAAAGGAGTTTAACACCGTGTGTTTCTTACACCATAATCATTTCACAAAGTGACAACGTATGACTCCTGCCTTCTGCCCCACCCTCACTGCCTCCCCCCAGTCTTTGTAACAAAATGCCAGTTAAGCCAAACCAGTTGATGCAGCAAGCACATGGGGCAGTTCCTGTAACATTCTTTACCCGTGCTCCCCACCCTCTCCCAACAGGAGGGCAGGGGGTTTACTCTTTTTGCTGGGGCTAAGCTTGATTGTTGCATTGAGTCAGAGCTCAGTTGCCTTTTCTGTTGTTGGCTCTGTCCTAGCGTTAGAGTCGTTGGTTTGGATCGTTCTTGTGGCTCTTCTTTCTTGTTCAGACAGAGTGCAGACTTACTCTGCTTGGCCGTGGGAGGCAGAACCCGGCCCAGTGGGTGAAGGTTAGAGGGAAGCCAGTTGTAGCCTAGCATAGGGGCCGACTTGTTAATAATTAGAACTCTCTGGAAATGGAATGGGCTTCCTCTGTTGGCGGTGAGCTGCATGTCACTAGAGACCTTCCAGCAGAAGCTGGGTCACTTCTTGTTGGGAGTGTTACACGTGGGCGTTATATTTTGGTAGGCACTAGGCTAAATGGACTCTGAGCTCTCTTCTAACCTGGCAGTTCTGAGTATGGCACGTTCTGCTCACATTGTGTCTCCCTCTAGGTTCGAGAGGTGCGGGCCCAGCTGAAGGACATCATGGTGCAGCAGCGAATGAGCTTGGCTTCCTGTGGCACAGACTGGGACATTGTAAGAAAGTGTGTCTGTGCTGCCTATTTCCACCAGGCAGCCAAGCTGAAGGTAAGCTTGGAGCAGAGAAGGGGACAACAGTAATGTCCCCTGACGTGGGATTCATGTGTTGCTCCTTGTTGGACATTGAGATGAGGAGGAGGTTTCTTCCTTCTCCCAGTTTGCCCCTTTCCGATGTGGCTCTGTGATGTGGACATGCTTTTTGGGGGAGGGGATAACCACATCAGTGTAGGGAGGCTTCCTAAGGCATCTACCTGATGACTGTCTTCCCTAGGGAATTGGGGAATATGTGAATATCCGGACGGGGATGCCTTGCCATTTGCACCCTACCAGCTCTCTCTTTGGAATGGGGTACACCCCGGACTACATTGTCTATCATGAATTAGTCATGACTACTAAGGTAAGCCTGCCCTCTTGTGATCCCAGCTTTCTGGGTTGAGCATGAAATCTTTTTTTTTTTTTTTTTAAAGCAATCGGGGTTAAGTAACTTGCTCAAGGTTACACAGCCAGTTATTTCTGGGTGTGGTGCTGAGTATCTGAGCTCGGATTTGATCCAGGTCATCCCGACACTGGAGCCGGTGATCTTACTCTCTGTGCTACCTGGCCACCTCGTTGAGCATGAAATCTTTCATTATCTTTTCCAGATAGAGAATTTTAGCTTAGGGGTATTGTGGCTTCAGTTGAATGGGAAAGCTTCCTGAATTTGCCTGGAAATTGGGAATTTTGAGGGAATGTGCTAGGATATGCTTTGTACACATTTGTTAGTAACTGTTGTTCCCAGGGGCAGCAGATCTTGACCTCATTTCTTTTTTAAGGAATGTAGAATCTTCTTTGTGCCTTGGCCTTTTCTTTTTTTGTGATCTTGGGGTGAAGACAGTGGTTCTCAGAGGGAAGAAGTTAGGATAAGTTAGGAAGGAATGTAGAAATGTAATGATATCTGGTACTTTTGCCCACATGCTTTGGTCTCCCTCAGATGCTTTCTAGAATTGATGATGTTTCCTCTGAGAGGAAATAGCTGAACCATAGGCTGACTAAGGGTCATTGGGTCCTGACTTGAACTGCTTCTGTCTCACTACTCACATTGACTTCTATGTTTCTCCATAGGAATATATGCAATGTGTGACTGCTGTGGATGGAGAGTGGCTAGCAGAGTTGGGCCCCATGTTTTATAGCATTAAACATGCAGGCAAGTCACGCCAGGTAAGTGGCTGTACCTTTTCTCATCAGGAGAAAGTCTTTTCAAAACCTGTGACTATTTCCTGTTGCTTTGATGATTAAGTCCAAACTCCTCAGCCTGCTATTCAAGGGCTTCCATAATCTGTTCCTCCTTTATGTATCCAACCTTACTTTCTCTCCATCATGAACTTTGATTCCAGGCAGGCTGCTCCTTCCTCTCCTTCCATGTGTTTATTCTTGGCTTTGTGCTTTTGTTTATGCTACTCTCCTTGCCTAGAAAGTCTTCTCCTTTCTTCTTTCTATCAACCAACATGCTTGTCCATCCTTCAGGACCAGATGAAGTCATTTTTCTCTAGGGACCTTTTTCTGACGAAATCAGCCTACATTGATCTGTCCTTTTTCTGAATTACTCCAAGCACTTAGGCTGTATCCAAATTGAACACTTGGTAGTTTGGTTCTATTTCTTGTGTCTTATCTCTCCAGTATGATAAAGGAGCATCTCAAGGTCAATGATCAGGTCTTTTTTTATATCCTCTGTAGGGAGGATGTAAATAGTGTCCAGGGTGATGATGAGCACCCAGTGAACAGACTTCTGTTGACTTGAAGGATAGAACACTCAGCAGTCTCTGAGTCAGGGCTGAAGACTCCAGCTCTGATTTAGGGGAAAAAAGTAGCAGCCTCACAGAATGAAGAAAACTTAGGGGAGAAGAGAGACAGAAACAGAGACAGAGAGTAAAGTATCATTAGTGGAAGGAACCATGCCCCTGCTTCTGAGAATTGACTTGGCCTTGGCTTCTATGATGAAGTGACCCACAGTGGCAAGTTGGCCAGGCTGTATTAAGATATATTTGATTTTCATTCGGATCAGCCCCTCTCTCTTCTTCCTCTGTAGGAGAACCGCCGCCGGGCCAAAGAGGAAGCATCTGCTATGGAAGAGGAGATGGCATTGGCTGAAGAGCAGCTGCGAGCGAGGCGGCAGGAGCAGGAGAAGCGCAACCCCCTGGGCAGTGTGAGGTGAGCTCAGGATTCTGAGCCAATGCTTTGTGGGGGCTCATGGCTGTTCTCCTTCTCCTGTTCTCTTCTTGTGGACTGTATCGGAAGTCCCTGTATAACATGGACATGGGACCCAGATGACTGCCTGATTTCTTCTTCACAGGGAATAGGATGTAGTAGAAGGGAGGCAGGGTCAGTGGTCATGTAGAAGGTGGGAGGAGTTTTTATTAAACATGGAGGGAGGGAGGTGATTCATTGCAATAAAAAGCACAACTTCCCAGAGCTGGCCTTTGTGTCTTGGAGGCCTTTTGTATCCAGGTCCCACGGGCGATGTCTAGTCTTTGCCATGTTTGTCCAGGCACATTAAGAAGACGTGTATTATCTGCCTCAGGGTGGCATATAGTGGACCAGATTTGCCAAATCTGCCAGTCTGGACTTAGATGAAAAGTGCCTTCAAATCATAATACTAGTGAAAGGTGGTACTAAGCACATGTCTGCTTTCCCCAGTTTAGGAATCATAAGCCAGGGTCTTTCACCAAGAAGAAATTGGGCTTCTAGAAATGACTTGGGATTAGTTTATCAACGGAAGGCTTTGTCCCGTCAGACAGAACCAGAAAGACTAGAATGCTCCAGTTGCACTTTTGTCCCTTTGGAGAAATTCCCAGGGAGTGCATCGTTTTTCATTGGAGCAAAATTTTTATTTTATAAGTTAATGTGTCTGAAAATAAGGGGAAGACTTGGTCACAATGAATTCAGGTGTCAGGAAGATTTGAGGTCAAATATGCAAAGCGCAGATGATACCCTGATTGGTCCAGATTCTATTAAAGGAATGGGGAGAGGCATTTAAAAGAACCTGTTGTGGAGCAGGCACTGTGCTAAGTATTTTATAAGCATCATCTCATTTGGTTTTCACAACACCCCTGGGAGGCAGGTGTTGGTGTTATCCTGCTTTTACCCTTGAGGAAACTGAGCCAGGTAGGAGTGAAGTGACTTACCAAGGATCACACATCTAGCGTCCAAGGCCGCATTTGAGCTCAGGTCTTCTGATTCCAGGCCCAGCACTCTATAGCTCTGCTTAGTTGCCTCTGCCTCTAAGTTTTTATCTCCTGTAGTTAATATTTTTTGGTTCTATAGGAATTTCCAGAGTAAGGCATATATTCTTCTAGTCCTTGAGGAATTTATGATTTAGGAAGCTTTTTTAAATGGCGAACAGGTTTGGCATGTGTGAGTTTGGTTCACAGATGCTTATTTCCAAATGCCAGAAGGAACATAGTCATGGTCCTGTTTGTGCTTTGGGAGAGTCTGATGGCTTCCCACCATCCTTAGGACAAGAAAGTATTTTAAAGAGTGTCACCCGAATCTCATGAAGCAGCTTCTGTTACTACGTAGTTCTTCCCATTTCTAGTTAGTTGTACTCAGCAGGTCCTGTTTCTCTTGATTTGTACTCTTTGATTAATGGTGACTGTGATAGTAAAGGAGCTGGAGATTGTGCCATCCAAGGATCATTGGAAGGCACTGAGGATAATTAGCCTGGAGGAGAGGAGAAGGTATAAGGCAGGGTAGGAGAGCTGACTTCCAGGATTTTAAGGGCTGCCATGTTTCTATAAGATGCATTAAGCTTGGTACTGCGTAGAAGTCACAGAAAGGTAGCAGCAGCCTTAGCTGTCTCAAGGGCAGTGGTCTTCCTCTCACTTGAAGTTTTCCAGAAGAGGTGAGGTGAGGTGACTACTTGCCGGCTCTCTCA
>NW_027185787.1:0-25526 GCF_028583685.1 Petaurus breviceps papuanus
GAGAGAGAGAGAGAGAGAGAGAGAGAGAGAGAGAGAGAGAGAGAGAGAGAGGTCTTTCTGACATTCCCTTTTATGAAATTTTTGTTTACTCAACATTTATGCCCCATTTACATCAAAGCATTTTTGAAGTTGCTGTTATAACAGTTGGATATGGAGTCTGCATGTTTGTGACAGATAATTTATTACTTAAATCCAATCAACAAGAATTTTAAAAGTATTTCTTAGGTTCAAGCTCTTGAGATAGTCACCCTTCCTATACTCTCCTCATCCCTTGACCTCAAAGAATTTATCAGGTTATTTGTGTAACTTAATTTATATATTTACCTTAGAGAAATATAGGATATTCAAAGTTTTTCTTGGATTATTTTCAAGTTACCTTAGCATTACATCTACATTGAATTGAAATTGCTCAATGCAAAATAATTTGAATGAATAAAATTTCTATTTCCAATTAATTGAACTTCAGTAGTCATCTCACCTATTTAAGCAGTATTTGTTATAAAAATGTATTTTACTTCTAATTTCTTGGGTGATGCTATGGTAGAGAAAGTCATGAAGCCATGCTGACTCTATATACTAAAAATTTCTCTTGTATAACCTTAACTGAGTCTTCACTGCTTCAAGACAATCCTTTTATAACTTCCTAATTAACTCAGGATCACATTCAATCACCACAATGTCTCTTCCAAACCTTGTTATGACTTCTCACACCTCCTTTGGCTGTTACATGCTCAGCTAAGAACTATACATTATGTTTTACAGGAAAAAAATGAGGATATTCTGAGTTTCTCTTCTCCATCATCTCACATAGATGTCTTTAGCCATTGTCACCCTTCACTCTTGTCTAACATGAAAAAGTGACCAATCTTCTTCATGAGTCTAACTCTTCTACATGCCTAAGTGATACAGTTCCAATAAGTTTCTCCAACAAATTAGAGAATACTCTCCATCACATCATAATCATCATCCCCACTCTCATTTATCTTCAATCACTGTCTACTGGAAGATTCCCCACTGCCTAGAAACATGCCATTGTCTCTCCAATCTTCAAAGAACCCTCACCTGATTCATTATTCCCTGCTATTATTCCATATCTCTTCTATGTGTATATGACTGAACTCTTAGAAAAGGTAACTATAATAGGTACCTCTTCTATTCCTTTACTTTTCTCTTAAATCTAAACAATCTGACTTCTGAACTTGTCTTAACCAATACTGTTCTCTACAAAGTTATTCATGTTTTCTCAACTGATAGGTCCAATGGCTTTTCCATAATTCTTATCTTGTTTTATCTCTCTGAAGCCTTTGACAATGTCAATCATTGTTTTATCCCTGACACTCTCTTTTCTCTAGGTTTTCAAGACACTGCTTTCTTTTGGTTCTCTTCCTACCTATTTGATTATTCCTTGTTTACTTAATTTTGAGGTCATCATTAGTGTCACATAAGACTACATATGTGTCTTCTCTCTACTCTATTCTGTAAATACTATTTTGATTGGTGGTCTCTTCAGGTTCCATATATTCAGTTATTATCTCTTTGTTGACAACTCTCAAATATACTTATCTAGTTGTGATCTCTCTGTTTATCCACAGAATCACATCTTCAGCTGCTTCTAAGACACCTCAAGCTGAATATCCTGTGTGTAGACATCTTAAACTCCTGTGCTAGACATCTTGAAATATATCCTAATCTTTACTCATCTTTTTACACAAACAGTATACCCTTCTGAAATCCCTTGTCACTTTCACAGTTACAATCATCTTCTCAGTCCTCAAGGCTCACAACCTTAAGTGTCATTCTCAATTTCCTTCATCCTTTATCTAGTCTATTGTCAAGGTCTGTCTGTCTGTCTGTCTGTCTCTCTCTCCCTCTCCCACTCATACACATACACAGTCACACACCCATTCACTCTCTCTATCTCTCACATATATGTCTCATTCTCTGCTCTGATACTACCATCACCCCAAAGCACCCTTTTACCTCACACTTGGAAAATTACAATATCCTGCTAATTGATCTTCTGACCACAAGTCCCTCCCCTATAGTTTATCCTCCAGTCAACCGTCAAAGTGATCTTCCTAAAGCTCAGTTCTGACTATGTCTCATCAGTTTTCGATAAACTCACTTAGGTCTCTATCAATTCCTGGATAAAACACTGGTGTTTTATCTGGTGCTCAAAGCCCTTTATGTCCTCATTCCTTGTTATCTTCCCAGTTTTCTAATATCTTACACCTACCTCCATCGGGTATCCTTTGAGCCAATAACAGTAGCCTTCTTGCTTTTCCTGTCACAAGATGTTCCATATTCCCATACAGAGGATGTTCAATGCTTGTTTCTTATACAAGGAATGTTCTTCCTCCTCGTTTCTGTCTCCCTAGCTTCCTTCAAGTTCCAGCTAAAATCTCACTTTAAACATCAAGACTTTCTTAGTCTCATTTCTCATGCTGTTCCTCTTCTAATTACTTATTATCATATATGTCTACATAGCATAGTTTGTAGTTAGTTATTTGTATGTCATCTCCTGCAATAGATTGTGAGTTTCTTTATATCAGTAACTATCTTCTTCCTTTTTTTGTATTCCCAGCAGTTATCATAGTCCCTTTAACATGCTAAGCACTTAATAAATGTTTATCGAATAACTTACTAACTTATCCTGTACTGGCTTGTGCTGGAGACAGCAAGAATTGACTCAAAAGAGCTAATTGCCAAATTTTCACTGGGAAAGTTCATACTTCATAAAGAAAAAGACTATATATCAGGGTTGGACTTTATTATTTATTTTATATATATAAATTTATAATGAGGGAATCACAAGGTCCTTCTCATAAAGCAATACCCTAAATCAAAATACTAACTCAGAGTATATATACACTTATCAGATGTACTTATAAATTTATGTATAAATTAATATATACATTATTATATAAATTATGTTTATTTACTAGACTTGACAATTGGTGGAGAAAATGTTAATAATACAGATTCAAATAAAGTGTTTTGAATGTATACTCCTCTACTCCCCAGAGAATCAGCGATTAACATCTCCCATCACACCACTATATCAGGGTGACTCATTCACTCCACTGTCTTTCTATTTCAGGCATTGCCTTTTAAGTCACTTGTCACAGGGGATCCTGAATGATGGTAGGTAAAGGGGCTTGTTGAGAAGTTGATATGCATTAAAAAGAATATGCAAAAGCCTAGGAAGTTAGGGCAACCTTGTGCTTAGAATAAAGTAAATAACAAACAAATCAAAAGCATTGTAATGCCTCTAAGCAAGAGGAGAAAAATCCCTGTCAATATTATAGTCCAAAACTGATATATAAAATATCTGCTGAAAGTACACCAAACTCTTTTTCAAATGGTTAAGAGAAATGAAAAATAATAATTATTATTATCATTATTATATTATTTTATAACTAATATTTACATAGTGCTTACTCTGTTCCAGGCACAGTGCTGTTTTATATTAATTATCTCATTTGATCCTCAAAACAAATGCTGGGAGGCAAATGTTACCATAATTCCAATTTTGTATTTGAGGAAACTGAAACAAAAAGAAGTTCATTGACTTGCCTTTGGTCACACAGCTAGAAAGTATCTAAAACCTGTTTTGAAATCAGTACTTTATCCACTTTTCCACTAGGTTTTTATAATATTAATGGGATATAAGATCTTCCTAGCCCATTAATAGTCTCAAATGGAAACCATTAAGGGAAATTTGCTTAGGGGAAGCTTGCTTGTAGGAAGCCTTGTACACCTTTTGTCACTAAGTTGATTAGGTACGGAGTCAGGAGGGTTGTGATGCCTTCTGACTCTGATAAGTGTATATATACTCTGAGTTAGTTTTTTGATTTGTGGGATTCCTTTATGAGAAGGACTTTGTGATTCCCTCAATGCGACTGAATATTTGTATGTTCAGGACCCGCCACCTGCCCCCACTGCAGCTGTTCCAGTGGTGAAAGTAAAGTATATTGCTTTGATTCAGGTATTCAGAACCCTGACTCTTGATCTTTATGCTAACTTTTTTGTGTTTTCTCTAATGTTCAGGCTGCTTACTTTTCCTGTGAACTAGTGAATGTAATTAAGTAGATTATTGACCCTTTAAAAGTTGCTTTCCTTTTAGAAAAGCAGATCCAAGAACCTGTGCTAGCAGGTCAACGTGGGTGTGCCAAGGTGGTTGCTGTTATAGCTTATTGCTGCTAAAAGAGTCTAGAAAGACACTGCAGGTGAATGGAGAAAACAACTTCACTTGAGGCACATGCCCCTAATATCTCTACTGAAAAAAAAATTCTAAAAATAGAGTTACACTAAATTCACTTTGATCAAATCCTCAAATCACTATGTGTCAAATACCTGCTGATAATAGCTGATAATATTTCACTCAGAACTATGGGCAAAATAACTTTGGTAAAACATATTTATTATTTACTGGGTGAATCCAATCAAATTATTTGACCTGGGCAATACTTATTCTTTAGATAGGGACTGGCTTTATGATTTAGTTCACATAGGAAATTCTTTAATCAATCAACTCCCCTAATTCAGGGTAATAACTTTGTAGAACCTTTAGTCTTAGAAAGTTGCTTTGAGTATTTACAAGCCAAATGACTGCTCCAGGGCCACATAGCCAGTACTTTCTAGAAGCAGAACTCGATTCTAGATCTTCTGTTGCCATGAGACTGGATCTTTAAGCCTCACACACTTGTCTGGATGTGACATTAGGGTGTTTCTGTTTGTTCTTGTTGCTTCCATTTTGTTTTGTTTTTTGTTTTGGGGTGAGTGGCCATGTCTTATTGCTTGACACTGAGATTTCAGGGAGCTAAAAAGACATGTCTTTTCATTTCTACTTCTTGAATAATAAATGAGTGAATGAATGAATGTGTGGATCTTTATAGCAAAGCCCAAACTAAGGAAGTATAAGTTGGTAAAAACCATAGATGTTATATTTTCCTGGAAAATCTGGCCTAGAGTGCCAGTCTCATATTCAGCACTACTGCCTCCCATTCCCCACAGAAGTTTGAAAGATCTTTTGAGGGAGAGGTGAGAAAAGATAAGTGAGCATTAAGGCAGTTGCCCCAATCAAATAGAGCAGCAGTGTAAGCATAGCCACTTAGAGCAACAGCTCTTACAATTCCCTTCTGCCAAAACAAGCTTTTAAATGAGAATCTGGATAGTGAAGCCAAAGGTGAGCTTGCAGACTATTTTGTTTGCTTGTTTTTGTTATTTTTATTGGATTTAATCTTTAACACATACCGAGGTGATTGGAGCTCTCAGGAAAACATGAATAAAATGGCTTTTCTCCTCACCCTAATTCTCATTCCACACCCATGCTTGACTTCACGGTAGTTCAATGGGTACCTGTTCCTAACAAGGTACATTTATTCTGTTAAAGCCTAAAGCTGAATGATCCAATCTTATTTCTCATAAACATCTATCATTGACCCTGGAGTATGCATCTTTTTGTATCACTTTGTTAGTGGCATGAGGGTGCATGACAGTTCTCGAGGCATACAGGAGAATGTGACATTCCCTAAGAGGGCTGGGATCCCAAACTCAAACTCATAGTTAAAGGGCTTTTGCTCTCTTAATGGAGGGATAATTACACATTATTCATATGTTTCATAATTCTACTTCTGGGAACTTGGTAGAATTTCTATCAGTTTAGGATATTTTAAAATCTTCCTCATCAGACATGACCTTAACATATTGACCCTTAAGGCTACAAATTATGGGAAAAAATACTAAGTGCTTACTACATGCAAAACACTGCAATAAGTCCTGGGAATAGAAGGGGGGCAGGAAGAAACAATATATTTTTTGTAGCTTACATTGTAGGGAGAGAGAACAGTTAGGAAATTATAGCTACCAATCAGATGGAAAGTTTGATTTATCTTTAGGGTGTAACAGAAGAGCATATTGTAATGAATCTTTTTACTCCCATTTCTCTAGATAAAATAATATTGATTCCATGGAGCCTAAGACCTTGTTGGTCAGAACTTTCCATTCCCAGGTCTTAGCATTCAGTGTTAAGGTAACAAAAACATAAAAATATAGTTATCAGGATAGATTTTCACAGATGTGGCCCTTCACAATGATGACTATAGGGTCTGGGCACCTGGGAAGTGCCACCACACATAGGGTCCTCAGACATTGATGAAACTGAGTAAATACTTGAAGTTCATTGCTGGTGGCAAGTGAGGTGGGATCCCTCACCACAATTGTTCTCCTCTCTCATGACTTCTGGAATTGAAATGGAAGCAGGGTCAGTGATTTGGGAGAACTGCTATTGCCAGGGATTCTTGCTTCAAAGACCTGTGTAATTATCTCTCTATATTTATTTGGGCCTTAAAGAAAGAGATACTTGAGGTAACAGTGATGATTTAACTGGTATGTGCAACCTTCCATCTCTACCTCAGGATTCCTTACTGTTTTAGCTAGACTGGCTTGTCTGCCCTGAAGGTGGCAGTTAATTGGCAGTCTGTGGAAATGGCTGACCTATTCTACACAGATAATAACATTGTATCTAGTTAATTCTGTTCTCCTTAATGTGAAGTAAGGCAGTTGTTATGGATTATGCAGGTAAGATTTTACATTTATCTTTGTTGTTTTTTTAAAATCATTTTAAGACATAGAATATTTCAAGATATTTTTGCAATTTGAACCATGTAGCTCACATCCCCATCTATGTGCCAGATGCATATTTTATAACCATTTTATTTATGTCTTAGACCAAATAATTAATAGAATTTTTGAACAGGATAAGTGTTTTTGGACTTCTTGGAAAATTGGTGATTTTCAAAAAGTAGAAAGAGGTAACAATCCATTACAAAGTTTTATATCTTTTATCAACAAAATTCTAGAACATATTTTAAGTAGGTAATTTGTGAATATTTCAAAAAGAAAGGTGACTCAGGGTAGCATGGTCCCTCAAGAAAATTCAAACCACAGGAACCACCTTTTCTTTTATATTGGTTGTTTAATTGGTTGTTGTCTTTTGTTCTCAAAGAGGACCAGAATGTTGGGGACAAGGTATAGTGTGTATAACTAGTGGATCATACCAGCATGACCTCTGAAAGCTCTACCACAGGTTGGGCACAGATAATTTATATGAAGATTTGGAGCAGAGATGTCTCTAAATTTTTACATGTTACATTTCTTTTGAGTTATTGAAATTCTGCTTTGATATGAGATGAACTGTCTTTGATGTGGGCATGCAGTCCTGTACCAGTGTCTCCCATGTCTAACAATTGAATCCAAAATTATTCAAAGAGATCTTTAGGGGGTTCTTGTGTCATTTCTTCTGACCTCCACGTGAAATATTGCCTTTTATGAGTTCTCTGGAAAATGATCTTTTAGGCAAATATATGTTTGACATTTTAAATGTGGCCAGTTCATCAGAGTTGTGGCCATTTGCAGCAAAGTTTGAATGCTTGGCAGTATTTTAATGTTAGTAGACTAATCAATCAACCTTCTTCCAGTTAACTCAACTTTACAAATTCTAAGTCATTGTCAACATTTTTTCTCTTCTTTATATGTAATATCCAATCATTGACAGCTTTTGCTTTTTCTCTCACCACAACATCTCTCAGAGTCTTAGTAGTTTCTACTCAAAGGTCAACAACCCTTTTCCAGGACCTCATTTCTTTACTATTGGACTAATATGATATTATCTTTATTAACTCCCCCCAACTCCACCTTCACCCTATCACCTTCGGTTCATTTTCCCATACCTGTTGTGATTAATTAAGTAGAAGTCTGATGGTGCTACTTCCTACCTAACAAAGCTCCAATTTCCCATATTTCATTTTTGTATCAGATACAAATTATTTGGTTAAACATTTAATCCTTGGGGTGGAGCCAAGATGGCAGAGTAAAAGCAGGAGCTTGCTTGAGCTTCCACTCTATCCACCTCTAATACCTGTAAAATATGACTCTAAACATATTTTAGAGCTACAGAAGACACAAAGTGACAGAGAAAAACAAATCTCCCACTGAAGGCAGCCTGGAAGGCCTACAGAAAGGGTCTATCACACCAGAATGGGAAGCAAGCACAGTCCCACTTGAGCCATGCTGGCCCAGACCAGTTGCACAGAATGGCCAGAGCAGACTTCAGGTGAGTGTGTCACTGGTAGCTGTGGTGGTTTCCAGATTTTTCAATCCATAAATGCCAAAGATAAAGTAAAAGTCAGTGGAACTCTGTTGATGTTGGGGGAGAGAAGAGCCTGGTCTGGTTCCTGCTCCTGGGGTGGTGGAAGTGGCAGTGGCTGCAACTGCTGCTGCTGCCACTGCTTCTGGCTATGGGCCTACAGATTGTAGGAGGACCAAGTGATTGTTCAGACAGCAATGGCAGGAATCCCTTTGCTGGTCTTGGGAGGCGTTTCTGAGATGAGTAGAGTTGGTGTGGCAGAGCTTGTTGAGACTGTGGAGAGAAAATCCTCCTCACAATTTGGAGGCAGGTGCCTGGAAAAAGCTCTAAGAACAGTTGTGCAAAACCCTAGAAATTTAGGACACAGCACTCTCCACTCTGGAAGCAGAGTTCTAGTGTGGCAAAGAGTTAAAAAATCAAGGAACTGACTGGCAAGATAAGCAAACAGAGGAAGCACTATCAGAGTATAGAAACTTTTTGGGGGGACAAAGAGGATCACAATATAGAACCAGAAGAAGACAACAATGTTAAAACTCCTGTCTCAAAAGCCTCCAAGAAAAATATGAACTGGGGGGGCCAAGATGCAGGAAACTGCAGGAGTTCTCACACCAACAACCTCCAATACATGTAAAATATGACTGTAAATAAATTTCAGAGCTACAGAACCCACAAAGTGATAGAAACAAATCTCCTGATGAAAGCAGCCCAGCAGGCTGACAGGAGGGGTCTATCATAAGCTGGGAACACAGTTCAGTCCCATGTAAATTGCATGGTCCCAGATCTGGGGTGACCCCAAGAAGTGGCCCAGACCAGCCAGAGAAACTTCAGGAGAGTGAATCACCAGCAGCAGTGGTGGTTTCCATTATTCTCAACCCATAAACAGCAAAGAAAAAGTAAAAGGTCAGTGGGGAACTCTGTTGGAACTGGGTGACAGAAGACCACAGTCTGGCCCCTGCCCCCAGGGTGAGAGGTAGCAGAGGCATGGCATGCTGCAGCTGCTACCCTGTGGCTGCCTCCTGAGCTCATGGCCTGCAGATTGTAGGGGGCCCAAACGAACATTCAGAGAGTAATCACTCTTGCTTTGACCTGCTTGGATCTGGGTGGCTGCCTTGGGCAGAAGTCCTGGGGTGAGAAATGCCAGTGTGCCAGAGATTGGGTTGACCATAGAGAGGGCAGCCTCCTCAGACCTCTGACAATATTTGCAAAACCCCCAGCAATTTGGGACAAAGCTCTCTCCACTCAGGAAGCAGAGTGCTATCATGGCAAAGAGCTCATAAGTCAAGTAATTGTCTGTCAAGATGACCAAGAAGAAGAAGCACAATTAGACCATATAATCCTTTTGGGGGACAAAAAGGATCAAAACATGGAACCAGAAGGAGATAACAAAGTTAAAAATCCTGCATCAAAAGGTCCAAGAAAAATAGGAACTGGTTATAGGCCATGAAAGAGTGCAAGAAGGATTTAGAAAATCAAGTATGAGAAGTGGAGGAAAAATTGAGAAGAGAAATGAGAATGATAGAAGAAAATCATGAAAAGTGAGTCCACAACCTGTGACAGGAGACCCAAAATAACACCAAAGAAAATAACACCTTAAAAAATAAACTAATTAAAATGACAAAAGAGGCCCAAAAAGCCAATGAAGAGAAGAATGCCTTAAAAACCAAAATTGGACAGATGGAAAAGGAATTTCAAAAATTCACTGAAGAGAATAATTCCTTCAAAATAAGACTGGAGCAAATAGAAGCTAATGAGTTGATGAGAAATCAAGATACTATAAAATAGATCCAAATAAATGAAAAAATAGAAGACAATGTGAAATATCTCATTGGATAAACCACTATCTTGGAAAATAGATCCAGGAGAGATAATTTAACAATTATTGAACTACCTGAAAGCCATAATAAAAAAAAGAACCTAGAAACCATCCTTCAAGAAATTCTCATGGAATATTGTCCTGACATTCTAGACCCATATGTGAAAATAAAAATTGAAAGAATTCACCAATTGCCTGTTGAAAAACATCCCAAAAAGAAAACTCCTAGGAATATCATAGCCAGATTGCAGAGCTGACTGTTCAAGGAGAAAATATTACAAGCTTTCAGGAAGAAACAATTTTGAGTATTGTGGAAGCACAATCAGGATAACACAAGGCCTAGCAGCTGCAACATTAAGGGATCAAAGGGCTTGGAATATGATATTCCAGAGATCAAATGAGCTAGCATTTAAACCAAGAATCAATTGCCCAGCAAAACTGAGTATAATGCTTCAGGACAAAATAGGGTTATTCAATGAAATAGATGACTTTCAAGCATTCTTGATGAAAAAAAAACAACAGAGCTGAACAGAAAACTTGACTCTCAAATACAGGAAGCAAGAGAAGGTAAAAAAGGAAAAAATAAATCATAAGGAACTTATTAAAGTTGAACTATTTACATTCCTACATGGAAAAAATGATAATTGCAACTCATGAGACTTTTCTCGGTATAAAGACAGCAGATAGACATATATTTGTTTATATAGGAGGTGTTTATTTATAAATACATATGTGAGTGTGTATATATATATATATGTGTGTGTGTGTGTGTGTGTGTGTGTGTGTGTGTGTACATGTAAACATAGACAGGATCAGTTGAATAGGTAGGGATGATATCTAAAAAATATAAAATTAAGAAGTAAGAGAGCAATTCAATGAGAGAAGGAGATAGGGAGAGATTGAATAGGGCAAATGATCACATATAAAAGAGGCAAGAGAAAACTGTTACAATGGAGGGGAAGAGCAGAAAGGTGAAAGTGAATGGGTCAACCTTACTCTCATTGAGTTTGGCTTAAGGAGGGAATAACATACATACCCAAGTGGGTATCTTACCCTACAGGAAAGTAGGGGGGAGGGGATAAGAGGGGGCATGATAGAAGGGAGGGCATATTGGGGGAGAGGATAGTTAGAGGCACACACTTTTGAAAAGAGAAAGAGTTAAAATAGAAAATAGAATAAGTGTGGAGGTGGGAAAGAATGGAGGGAAATACAACTAGTCTTTCAAAATATTTCTACTATGGAAATGTTTTGCATAACTACACATTTACAAGCTATATTGAATTGCTTGTCTTCCAAGTTGGGGAGTGTGAGGATGGAAGAAGGGAAAGAATCTGGAAATCAAAGTTTTAAAAAGAAATGTTAAAAAAAAGTTTATTTTTACGTGCAAATGGGTAACAAGATATACAGGCATTGGGGTATAGAAATCCTTCTTGCCCTACTAGAAAGTTAGAGGGGGCATGGTGGTGGATATAAGAGAGAGCAGTTTGGCAGAAGGGGTATTCAGTAGGCTTGCTATTTGGGGGGTGAGAGGTAGGTGAAACATGGGGAGAACATTTGTAACTCAAAATATTGTGGAAATGAATGTAGAAAATTCAAAATAAACAAATTTCAAAAAAAGATTTAAAAATTAAATTAAATTTAAAAAAGAAAAATATGAACTGATCCAGGCCATGAAGGAGCTGAAGAAAGATTTTGGAAAAACCACTGACTTGGAAATTACATCTAAGAGAGATAATTTAAAAATTATTGGACTAAGTGAAAGCCATGATCGATAAAAGAGCCTAGACTTCATCTTTCAAGAAATTCTTAAGGAAAATTGCCCTGATATTCTATCACCAGAGGACAAAATAGGAAATGAAAGAATTCCTCAATCACCTCTTGAAAAAGATCCCAAGGGGGAAGGGGGTAGAGCCAAGATGATGGCATAAAATCAGGAAAACTTTGTGAGCTCCCCCATAACCACCTCAAATACCTACAAAATATGACTCTAAACAAATTTTAGAGCAACAGAGCCCACAAAGTGACAGAAACAAATCTCCCACTTAAGGCAGCCTGATAGGGAGACAGAAAGGGTCCATCACTGTGTGCTGGGAGCCAAGCCTAGCCCCTTTTGAGCACACAATTTTAGAACCAGGGCGGCCCTGACCAGCAGCAGCTAGAGCAGACTTTCAGGAGAGTGGATCACCAGCAGTTGTGGTGGTTTCCAGAAATATCAACCCATAAATACCAAAGAAAAAGTAAAAGGTCAGTGTAGAACTCTTTGAACTGGAGGGGACTGAGGAGCAGTTGGGCCTCTGCCCCAAGAGTGAGAAGCGGCAGAGGCATGGCACCCATGCAGCTGCCTCCACTTGGCTGCTTCAGAGCTTCTGGCCTGCAGATGGTAGGGGGCCAAGCAACTATATTTGTGTGTGTGTGTATACATATATATTATATATACATATCAGACTGACATCACACACACTGGTTGGTTTTCATTAAATTAACACTGAAATAATTTTAGACTATAGCAATTTTGGCCTGTAATTAAAGGAATAAATAAATTGTAAAAGTTTTTTCCTCTACTTTTATAAGTGTGAAAACTATTTTTCGTTTTATCTACTGATGACAAAATGAAAGGACATTTTGAAAATAAGTTCTAAAGTCTAAACTGCATTTTCTAATTCTTTCCTTTGATTTCTTCTTCAATACTTATCTCCTCTCTGCCAGGTCACTGTGTCTTATCCCCTCTGATTTTTATTGTTACCTTATTTTTAAAGGCTTAGTCATTTCACAATAGTTATAAATTTCACAGTATTGAGTTCTATTTATTGTATTATGAGACCTATTTCTTCTGCCTATATCCATTTTTTATTTGTCTTTATACTATTCAGTACTTTTATTTTTAAGGTTATCATCTTTGCTACTGTAAATATAAATCTATCTCTAAGATAAATGACACTACTATCTCCCAATGAACTCTAAATTCTTGAGGTATCATACATCCATTTATTCCTTTTTTTTTTAAGCAATCAGGGTTAGGTAACTTGCTCAAGGTTACACGGCCAGGTGTTTCTGGGTGGGTGCTAAGTGTCTGAGCCCGGATTCAATCCCCAGGTCATCTGGACACTGGAGCTGGTGCTCTTACTCTCTGTGCTACCTGTCCACCCCCATTTATTCATTTTTACAGAGAAATTTGTGAATGCCTATTATGTACACATATTCACTGTGTAAAGATCTGTAGGGGGTGTAGGAAGAAATAAGATATTGCTCTTGCCTTCAAGATGTTTACCATCCAGTTAGGTGATAAGACAGTGACATCACAGGATAACAGTATTGGAAATATTTTATTGTATAGATTCAATATTTTTTGAAAATATTTAATTCATTAGGATATCATATTTAGGTCTAATAATTTAACAGTTTTCTTAAAAAAACATAATCAGTGATATAGTTCATATAATGGTAAGGATCTGTTATATGGACTATGAGGGAAATAACTAAATAATCAAACCAATAAATGAATAAGAATGCACATGTAGTTTGTGGTTAAAGTACAAAAGCAAGAAAATAATATAGAGAATACGTGTCTTACATATATTTTGCCACCATATTTTAATTCATTTTTAGTATTTGGAATATATTTCTGATGCAAATATACCACACTGATTTGGTACATATTAACATTACAAATGTCAGAGGTCATTGGGGCTTATAGAGAATTTGAGAGTTAGTTCCACTTCCTTATTTTAAATTGAAAGAAGTGAAAACCAGAAAAGTGAAATTATTACCAGCAAGTCATATGAGTTGTTAATGATTAAGAAAGGATATGAATATGGTTTTCCAGTACAGTTTTCAGAGGTTACATCATTGAATTTCTCTGAGTCTCATCATAATCCATAAGGTAAATACTAATCATTTATTCACTTAATAGGATTTTGTGAAGAAAGCAATTTGTACCAGAGCCAAGATGGAGGAGAGAAGCCAGGAAGTTGCCTGAGTTTTGCCCAGTTTCCCACAGAAGCAGTGTTAAATCAAGTTTCTAAATAGATTGTGGAGTGACAGAAAGTAAAAAAAGATGGATTGAAAAAAATTGCAGCTTAAGATATCTTAAAATGACTTCAGGAAAGTTCTGTATCACTTGATTAAAAGGGTAGCCCAGACAGTGTCTAGGCAAGCCAACAGGAAGCTCTTAGCCACAGCACAGATCAGCAACTGAGTCCCTTTGGTCCAGACTCAGCATACTGGTGACACAGCAGGCCAGCTGTGAGAATAGCAACTCCAGCACAGAAGGTAAATTGCCAACATGGAAACTAGGCAACAATAGGTACCACTAAGCTGGGACACCCCGGCACAGTGAGCAAGTTGCCAACATCTCAGGCCACAGTGAACAAAGCAACGGATCAGGCCCAGCACAGAAAGTTTGAGATAAGTGTACCTTATGAACCATGAAAAGAAATCAACATCAAAACCATAAAATAATCCAAATAATGAGCAAGAAGTAAACATGAACATTGACCATAGAAAGTTACTACGGATTTCCAGGGGCCAAAATGGTGTAGTTAGCAATAAATATCTTTAGCTCTCCCATATTTACCTTTGATCAACAATAAAATAATGCTGCAGAACAAATCCTTTAACAGCAGAGCTAGCAGAAAGATGGGGTGGAGCAGTCTTTTAGCCTGGGAAACATGGAGGATCGGAAAAAAGGTCCATTTCACTCAAGTAAAAGGAGAGTGTATTCCAGGACAGGAAGCATGCCAGCAAGGCAGAAGCAAGCCCTACCTCAGCAAACCAGTGGAAGATCCTGAGCCCCAGGATGGTGGAGCTGGCACACCCCAACACAAGTACCCCTCCCCACAGCAAGTGACTTAGCATAGCCCTGGGAGCCAGGAGACTCCAGCTTAGAGAAATACAACCTGCTTCAGTACATTCACAAGTGAACTGGCATTCTCTAGTGCCTAGACCTCCATATGTTTCAGCGCAGCCCTGGGCAATCAAGTATACTTTTGAAATCTGAATCTCAATTTAAATTTGTTTTAAAAAAAGAAAGAATACCAAATTACCAAAATCAAAAATGAAAATGGCAAATTTACCACCATTGAAAAGGATATTAAAACAGTAATTAGGAACCATTTTGCCAAACTGTATACCAATAATTCTGACAACCTAAGTAAAATGGAAATTTAGAAAAATATAAATTGCCCAGATTAACAGAAGAAGCAATAATATACTTAACTCCATCTCAGAAAAAAAAAGAAATTGAACAAGCCATCAATGAAATCTCTAAGAAAAAATTACCTTGGTGAGAAGAATTATTTGCAAGTAAATTCTACCAAACATTTAAAGAACAACTAATTCGGAAGCTACATAAACTATTTGGAAAAAAAGTAGGTGAAGAAGGATTCTATCAAATTCTTTTTTATTACACAGAGTGCTAATACATAGACAAGGAAGGGTCAAATCAGAGAAAGTAATTACAGACTGATTTCTCTAATGAATATTGAAGCAACATTTTAAATAAAATTCTAGCAAAGAGATTACAACAACTTATGAGGATAATACACTATGACTGGGAGGGATTTGTACCAGGAATGCAGGGCTGGTTCAATATTAGGAAAACTATCAGTATAATTGGCCATATCCAAAATAAAACTAACAGAAATCACATGATTATCTCAATCAATGCAGAAAAAGCTCTTGACATAATACAGCACCTATTCCTAATAAAAATATTGGAGAGAATAGGAATAAATGGAGTTTTCCTTAAGATGATAAGTAGTATCTATCTAAAACCATCATTTGATTTTTCGAATCATTGAGTGACAAAATGAGCAGGCAAAGGAAACAAAGCAGACAGAAGATTCCAACATTACACTCCTATTTTGGGGATAAGAAGGTGCAAGGCATGGAACAGGAGGAAAACAGTGAAGTCAGAACTCCTGCACCAAAAGCTTCAAAGGAAAATACAAGCTGGTTACAGGCCATAGAAGACCTTAAGAAGCAGATAAGAGAAGTGGAGGAAAAATTGGGAAGAGAAATGAGAACAATGCAAGAAAATTATGAAATGAGAGTCAACAGCCTGACTGAAGAAAATAATACCTTAAAAAACAGACTGACTCAAATGGCAAAGGAGGCTCAAAAAGGCAATGAGGAGAAGAATGCCTTAAAAAGTTGAATTTGTCAGATGGAAAAAGAATCTCAAAAGCTCACTGAGGAGAATCATTGCTTCAGAATTAGATTGGAGCAAATGGAAGCTAATGACTTTATGAGAAATCAAGATGCGGTCAAACAGATCCAAACAAATAAAAGAATAGAAGGCAATGTGAAATAACTCATGGGAAAAACCACTGACCTGGAAAATAGATCCAGGAGAGATAATTTAAAAATTATTGGACTGCCTGAGAGCCATGACCAAAGTAAGAGCCTGGAAAGCATCCTCCAGGAAGTCCTCACAGAAAACTGCCCTGATGTTTTAGAACGAGAGGGCAAAATAGAGATTGAAAGAATCCACCGATCACCTCCTGAAAAAGATCCCAAAAAGAAAACTCCTAGGAATATTATAGCAAGGTTCCGGAATTCCCAGATTAAGGAGAGAATATTACAAGCAGCCAGGAAGAAACAATTTGAATATTGTGGAAACACAATCAGGATAACCCAGGATCTGGCAGCTTCTACACTGAGGGATTGAAGGGCCTGGAATGTGATATTCCGGAGCTCAAGGGAGCTGGGATTAAAACCAAGAGTCACCTACCCAGCAAAACTGAGTGTCATGTTTCAGGGGAAAATATGGTCATTCATTGGAATAGAGGACTTTCAAGCATTCTTGCTGAAAAAACCAGAGTTGAATAGAAAATTTGACATTCAGATACAAGAAGCAAGAGAAGCATGAGAAGGTAAACAGGCAAAAGAAATCATAAGGAACTTATCAAAGTTGAACTATTTTTTTGTTTGAAGTAATCGGGGTTTAGTGGCTTGTTCGGGGTTGCATGGCCAGTTGTTTCTGGGTGTGGTGCTGGGTCTCTGGGCCCGGATTTGATCCGGGTCGTCCCGGCACTGGAGCCGGTGCTCTTGCTCGCTGAGCCACCTGGCCAAAGTTGAACTATTAACATTCCTACATGGAAAAACAATAATTGTAACCTATGAAACTTTTCTCAGTAGTTGAAGGGATTAGAAATATATATATATATATGTCTTTATATGAGGGTATGCGGGCATATGAATACATATGTGAATGTTTATATATACATTTACAGGTATACATAGATAGAGGGCACGGGACCAATTTAACAGGAAGGGATGATACTTAAAAGGTGAAATTAAGAGGTTAGAGGAATATAATGGGAGGAGATGGGGAGAGACAGAGTGGGGCAAACTATCTCATACAGAAGAGACAAGGGAAAATGGTTACAATGGAGGGGAAGAATAGGAAGGCAAAAGGGAATAGGTCAACCTTATTCCTATTGAATCTGGCTTGAGAAGGGAGGGAAATACACACTAAATAGGGGATCTCACCCTCCAGGAGAATAGGGGGGGGGAAGGGGATGTGAGGGGGGATCATGGAAGGGAGGGCAGGCTGGGGGGGGAGGGAAGTTGGAAGCACCTACTTTTGAAAAGGGACAGGATCAAAGTAGAGAATAGAATAAGTGGCAGGTGGGATAGGAGGGAGGGAAAAATAGTCAGTCTTTTACAATACATCTACTATGTTATTGTTTTGCATTAGCCACACATGTACAACCTACACTGAACTTCTTGTCCCCCCAGTGGGGGTGGGTGGCAGGGGGGTAAGGGAATGAATCTGGAACTGAAAGTTTTAAAATCAAATATTCAAATATATGTGTGTGTGTGTGTGTGTGTGTGAAAAAAAAAAAACAAACCAAAAAAACAAAACCATCAGTAAGCATTATGTGTAATAAGCATAAGCTAGAAGCTTTCCCATCAGATTCAAGAGTGAAACAAGGGTGTACATTATCTACACTGTTATTCAATATTGCACTGGAAATGTGGGTTTTAGCACTATGAAAAGGTAAAGAATTTGAAGGAATTAGACTAAGCAATGAGGAAACAAGACCATCATTCTTTGCAGATGATATGATAGTACACTTAGGCAATCAAGTGAAAAAACTACTTGAAATAATGAACAACTTTAGTGTAGTTTCAAGATATAAAATAAATCCCCATAAATCATTGGCATCTCTATATATTGCTAATAAAGACAAGCAATAAAATATATAAAGATAAATTCCACTTAAATAATTATACACAATATAAAACATTTGAGACGGTCAAGATAAGCTGAAGATCTATATGAACACAAATACAAAACGCTTTTTACACATATAAAGTCAAATGTAATTAATTGGAAAAAAATCAGTTGCTCATGGGTAGGTTGAACTAAAATAATAAAAATCATTATTATACTTAAATTAATTTCCTTATTCAGTTCCATGCCAATCAAACTCACAAAAATATTTTTATGGTGCTGTACAATTCCAAGTTGGAAAAGGCTATCCATATCCAGAGAAAGAACTACAGTCTGAAAACAAATGGAAACATACTATTTTAACTTTTTCTGTTTTTTTTTCCTTTGGTAGTGTTTACCTTTTGACTCTAATTTCAGAATATTACTAATGTGGAAATGTTAATATGATTATACATGTGTAACCTTGAGGAGGGGGAGGGAAGTGAGGGAGGGAGAAAAATGTGGAACTCAAAATCTTACAAAAACAAATGTTGAAAATATTTATTTATTTATTTATAAAATTGAAAAATTTTATATGCAATTGTAAAAAAATTTAAAAAAACTATTAATGAACAAAAACAAATCAACATATATTTTAAATCTTTGCAACTATAAATGTGAGAAATTTTCTTATATAATAGTTATCATTATTCTTAGCTTGTTCGATGAAATTCAGACAGAAAGTATCCAAGCTTCCTAGGACAAATCTCTCTCTCTCTCTCTCTCTCTCTCTCTCTCTCTCTCTCTCTCTCTCTCTCTCTCTCTCTCCCCCTCCTCTCTCCATATACATAATCTATGTTTAGATATTAGAGGTAAATGAATAGGTAAAAGACATATGCCTATGTATCTATCATCTATCTATCCTAAGCATTTATTTAACTATCAGGAAAATATTGTCTTTTTTGTTGTTGAATGAAATAATAAGATTCAAGCTCATCTGCAAGCTCAATGGAAAAAAAATGTGTATATATACATATATATATATATACATATAGGGGAAGTCAAGGAAATTGGTGTTAAGTGACTTGCCCAGGGTCACACAGCCAGTAAGTGTGTCCAGTGTCTAAGCTCAGATTTGAACTCAGGTTCTTCTGACTTCAGGACCAGCTCTCTATTCACTATAATGCCCTTCAATGAAAATATCTTTGATACAACTTCAACAATAATTAGGATAGTGGAAATTATCCAGACTTCATTCTTTCTCCACAGGATCTTGATTTATTTCCTTTATTCATTGTACCTTACATTCAAGTGGAGGTTATGGAATTTTGGGATGGAAACTTTCATTAAGTCTCTTGTTGAAAATTTTTGGACAATTTTATGTCTTTTTATGTGCGGGTGATAGTTCATTTTGTGATAAGTTTCCAAGAAAGTTTTGAAATCTATCTTTGTAACATGGGAATTTGCAATCTGGAATTATATAAAAGAAAATGTGCTTTTGATATATAATTCTAATCGCCAATTCTTCAAAGCTATTTGTTAGATGCTAAGTTTTTTGCAGCATACATTAAGTATTATGCTGCATATTTTCCATTATTTCCTTATATGATCTGCATCGATGACTAAATCTGTACTTCTCAAATACAATAATTTTCCTCACTTATCTTCTTAACCATTTTTTACCCCTTCTTCCTATGTATTCTGTGATCCAGTCACTTTGAACTTTCTGCTGTTTTTCACATAAAAAATGCCATCTCCTGATTCTGAGTATTTTCATTGGATATTCCTTATTCCTGGGATTCTCTCCCTTCTCATCTTCCATCTCATATCATCTCTTTTCTCACCTTGTTCATTGCCCTCCTTGACATCTTTTTAGTCCCATCTCCTTAAAAAACTTTCTGAATCCTCCTTGATATGACCTTTTTATTATCTTCAATTTATCATACGTATACTTCCTTTTAAAAAAATAGATATTTGCATTGTTGTCTTCTTGTTAGAATATAAACTCTTATAAAATGTGGACTATTGTCTATTATTGACTTTCTCTTTTTCCCTGGCTTTGAACATAGTGTGTAGCACATAGGTATTTAACACTGCCATTTTTAAAAATTGTTTTACTCTTGTAATTTCCAGTGGCAATTATATATCCAGAATTGCCACTATAAATCCCATTGCTTCCATAAATACCTCCACACAACTCAGTAATTTCTTTAATTCTTCATCAATATATTGTCAAAATTAATGCATATGTTTGTCATGAAGAACTTTCTTGTTTTGTCATTGGACCTTTGCCTATTATAAAATCCATCAGTAAATAATGTTGTTTATATCAGATATTCCCAATGACATTTATCTACTACAAGATACACATATTACATATATAGACACATATATGTATACACATGCACCTGTATACATACATGACACATGTATGTATAGCAAGTATATGTATACATGGATATATATGTACACACAGTCTACCTGCTTCAAAATTAATTTCTGTGGGTTTTTGAACTATTTGTCACATGCTTTATCAATGTCTATGAAACATTTTAAAAAACTTTTTGCAGTTGTTTTAGAATTATGGGCCCTGTGTTTCATTCAAATTCTTTAGGCCTATAAAATATATTGTGGCTCAGGTTCCTTTTCTGAAAGTGTGTATTAAAACTGCTATTGCATGGGTGCTAATAATTTTAAAGGTCATTATGTCTCCTCATATTCACATCCTTACTTTTCTATTATGTATTTTAATCTCAATGTGTCTTAGTCTAGAGGTGACCAAAATATTTTGAAATACCACCTTCAGTCATTCTTTTATTTATATCTCTGCATCTAAGCATAAAGGCTTAACTCTATAATACAAGCCAAGGATTTAACAATTGTTGAGTGCAAAAGAAATTTTTATATGATTAGGAAAAATAATCATAAAGATAAAGAAGCTATTTAATGTATTTTATAGTGTTTTCTTATAGCTCAATGCATTGAGTGGTTACAATAATATATTTCTGCTCACCTCCCTCTTTCATTTGAAATCCATGCTTATTTCTGCTCAAGGGGAATTGTAACATAATCCTGAATTCTCTTTTTTCTAAAGAAAAAAGAGAATATAATTTAATCACTGAGGTTCTCATTGTCTGATCAAAGAAAACATAGACATTTTCTTGCATAAGTAAACATTTTCCTACCACTGTATTCCAGAAGAGACATATTCTGTGATCTTATGGGTAGGTTATTTCATTACCTAATTGAGAAAATAAAACAACATTACTATTATATTGTAAATGGAAGTCAAATTCTGTTCAGCTATCCATTTTTATATGGATTTGTTTTGTAATGGACTAGGATAAAATTTAAATTGAAAATCTTAGATTTCATTTTTGCAAGTGGACTGAGTAAACAGGGTCCTAACATGTTTTTTAATTAATATACTTGGTAGCACATTTATAAAATATGGAGAATAATGTCACTGAACTAACTTCATCGTTGTGGGGATAAAAAGAGATGGTTTCGGAAGAGCAGTTTGTAAAGCTTAAAGCACTGTTTAAATAAAACTGCTTCTGCTACTTCATAAATGGAACATGAACAACAGAAAGGAGAATATTATTAACATTTCCAAGATTTTTCTCTTCAAAATACAAAATATTTTATATTTTAGCAAATTATATATATATATACATATATGTGTGTGTATGTATATATATATATATATATATCAATTTGTGATGGAATTTTATAATGAATCAAGTAACAGTAATGTTTGTTATTGATTAATGTTGAATGTATTTTTCTTTTTATTTTAAACCAGACATGGAGGAAGGAGAGATTTTATTCTATTGCAAAAACCTGCTGATGTTTATTTTCTTGCTCATGCTGATATCCTGTTGATGTTTTTATGGATATACATTTCAGAATGTACCTGTGGGCAAGGACAGTACTTAACTTGTAAACAACATGGGGTAAGTCATCAATAATTTGGAGAGTTACTTACCTTAATCTTCACAGCACTTCATGAAAGCCATTTTGATATGAGAGAGTTTAGAGACAAGTTCTAGTAACAAAACTTCTCATTTATAAAAGATTTAACCCAAGGCAATTCAATGTCCGATTTTTGTAGACCTGACTCTTGATGGTGCCACTAAAGATATGTACAAAATACATCTTCAAATAGCTGACTTGTTAAATAGGATCATTTAGTGTTGTCTAATTTAAGAGAGGAGAATGTCTACAAATGATATTAGTTTCAGTGTAGTCATTTATGAGCTGTCTTGCCTGTTGACAAAAAGCCAATTGGATTAGCTGATTCTAATATTCAATCTTAGTTGGAAACAACAAAATACTGTCACCTGCTTATACAAGGCCATTTAACCTTCTGAATTCTATAAAGGGGAAGGAAACAGAATTTGTTTCCCATCACCATATTTATATAAAAGATACAGTCAACCATGGGTATGTTTTCTGCTAAAATGCCAATCCCCCTTACTCTGATTTTAGCAATAGTAGTATCATCATAAACTATAAAGGAGCACAAGAAGCTTGGGTCTATATCAAGCCCATAAACATTCATAAGTGACACACCTCTAGAGTCAGTGATAAATATATGTTAAAAGTCTTACTTTGTTATTAACTGTTTTATCAATACGAAAATCAGCACTTCTCAATAGTGGAGTAGAAGTGCTTAAAATTTTGATTGTTCATTTGAGATATTTGAATGAAAGTTGCAAACCTGAAATGTATCGATGAAGAAATCTTTGAGGAGATGTGTGATAATATATTTCGTCTATAATTTGGACAATCCAGAGTATTTTCCTTTATAAAGACTTAAGATAAAACAAGTTATATCTAATCTAAAATTGTATAATTTTAATTCAATTAGCATTTTTTTCAAAGACTGAGAGCCAAGAAACAAGGCAGATTCTGAACACTCTTGGCAAGAAGAGATCTCTAGGTGCCTTTTTCAATTTTAGATGATTGATCAAATCTCACATAGCATATTATTTCTACCTCTCATGCACTTGTCATATTTTCTTTGTATTATACTTGCCCATATGTCAAGTCTGAGTAGACTCTAAACTTCCTCAGTATAGAGAATATGCTCTAGCATTGTACTCCAAGTCTGAAGGTCTGCTTTTACATTTCAGGTGTGCAACTTGATAGCTGAAAAATCATTAACAGATAGTTTAATTTCTCCAAATTTCAGATTCTTCATTTGTAAAAAAATAATAGGCATACTCTTTGAATTACTTATTTTGCATGCTTTTTTCTGATTACATGAGATCAAATGGTTATATTCTAAAGTTTTATCAAGATTTAAGCTATTATAAAACTATGTATCTGCCATGCAATTGAATTTAATTAAATTAAAAAATAATTAGAACACATGCAAATTAAAAATGCTGAATGTTGATCAGAGGTTTTAGCATGGATTAGCTTTTTATTTCCAACTAAATGTAAAAACGAAATAATAAGGGGCGGCCAGGTGGCTCAGTGAGTAAGAACACCAGCTTCAGTGTCGGGATGAGCTGGGGATCAAATCTGGAATCAGATACTCAGCACCACACCCAGAAATAACTGGCTGTGTAACCTTGAGCAAGTTACTTAATCCTGATTGCTTTAAAAAATGAAATAATAAAACAACCAGAAACCATATACCAAGGAAAAATATTTTTGCAAAGTTAAGAAAAAAAACATTAAAAAGATAGATATAAATCTAAATGTAGATAGATATACCTATAGGTAGATAGATATAAGTTCCCAAAAATATGACTATCTTTAGTTAGATGTCTATCTATCTATATAAATAACTATATAGCTATCTATATCTATATCTATCTATCTTTGGGGGAAGGAAGGAAGGAAGAGACAAAAAAAGAAAAGCAAAAGAAAGGATTACCACAATTTAAGAAGCCTGAACAAGTCAGAAATGTCTTCATTTTCTCTCATGTTGCACTTATTTCACTTTCTCCATCATGCTTCAGGAAGTTCTTCATTCTGGAATCTTGCTTTAGCCCTTTAATCTAAATGTAGTAAAATTAGGATGTACCATTGCCCCTAGGACCCATTCCTCTAACCAAAAGTTCAATTGGAGGAGAGTTCCCAGGTCTCTCTTCTCTTGGTTATGTGCCAGGTTTAACTCTGTGAACTTCTCTCTCATGCCCCTGAGCTGGGTTCCTTACCATTTCCCTTTCTACATGCCTTGTATATATTATCTTTCCAATGAGAATGTAAGCTCTTGGTAGCTGAGCTTATATTTATTTATTTATTTGCTTGTCTGATTAGTTAGTTTATGTTCCCTGTACTTAGCAGAGCGTCTGACACATAGTTAAGAGCTTAATAAATGTTATAGACTGTGTCTCAATCAATGAAAACACTTCCTTTTATTGTTTAGTATGTGTTTAGAGGGCAGCAAGATGACACATTGGATAGAGCACTGAGCCTGGAATAAGGAAGACTCAACTTCAGGAAATCAAATGCAGCCTCAAACACTTATTATCTGCATGATCCTGGGCAAGTCACTTAACCCTGTTTTCCTGAGTTCCTCATCTATAAAATGAGCTAGAGGAGGAAATGGGAAACCACTCCAGTATCTTTGCCAAGAAAATCCCACATGTAGTCATGACTGAAATCACTCAACAACAATAACATATTCTTAGAACAATGGCACAAAGGATGTCACATAGATGATGGGACCACAATAAGAAAAGGAAGACATTACTGAATCTCTGAGTCCAGAAACTAAATTTGTGAGATAGAAAACTTTTTTTTTAATTTTATGGTGAGTAAGAAGTTGAGGAGCTGGGTGGCTAGGTGGCGCAGTGAGTAGAGCACCGACCCTGGAGTCAGGAGGACCTGAGTTTGGATCCGGCCTCAGACACTTAACAAAAAAACAAACAAAAACCTAACCATGTGACCTTGGGCAAGTTACCTAACCCCAATTGCCCTCCAAAAAAAAAAAGCAAAAAAAAAGAAGTTGAGGAGTTCTATATCGAACAGTGGAAGGGCTGGAAAAGGATCTAAGCATATCTACAAATTGGTCATAATGTTTGGTTTAGCAAAGGAGAAATAGAGAGCTTCTATTTCAAAGCCAAATTATCAGCTTAGAAGACATTATAGAAAATGACAACAAAGGACAGAAGATGCTATTGACAGAAAATGTCACTGGATCAAACAGAACAGAGAGTACAAGAGCAACCACCAGATATATACTAATAGGTATATTACATGGGGATATAGGGTGGTTAGAGAGGTTTGGTGGTAGGATTAATATCAAATAATCTTTTTTTTCAGGAAGAATTAGTCTAAGACCTAAGTTTTGCATGTTACTCAGTTCTTGAAGAATGTAAATTGTGGACGATACCACCATCCTCCCAGTCGGCCAGACTATCATCATGATCTCTTAATTCTATTGT
>NW_027185788.1:0-25532 GCF_028583685.1 Petaurus breviceps papuanus
GAGAGAGAGAGAGAGAGAGAGAGAGAGAGAGAGAGAGAGAGAGAGAGAGAGGTCTTTCTGACATTCCCTTTTATGAAATTTTTGTTTACTCAACATTTATGCCCCATTTACATCAAAGCATTTTTGAAGTTGCTGTTATAACAGTTGGATATGGAGTCTGCATGTTTGTGACAGATAATTTATTACTTAAATCCAATCAACAAGAATTTTAAAAGTATTTCTTAGGTTCAAGCTCTTGAGATAGTCACCCTTCCTATACTCTCCTCATCCCTTGACCTCAAAGAATTTATCAGGTTATTTGTGTAACTTAATTTATATATTTACCTTAGAGAAATATAGGATATTCAAAGTTTTTCTTGGATTATTTTCAAGTTACCTTAGCATTACATCTACATTGAATTGAAATTGCTCAATGCAAAATAATTTGAATGAATAAAATTTCTATTTCCAATTAATTGAACTTCAGTAGTCATCTCACCTATTTAAGCAGTATTTGTTATAAAAATGTATTTTACTTCTAATTTCTTGGGTGATGCTATGGTAGAGAAAGTCATGAAGCCATGCTGACTCTATATACTAAAAATTTCTCTTGTATAACCTTAACTGAGTCTTCACTGCTTCAAGACAATCCTTTTATAACTTCCTAATTAACTCAGGATCACATTCAATCACCACAATGTCTCTTCCAAACCTTGTTATGACTTCTCACACCTCCTTTGGCTGTTACATGCTCAGCTAAGAACTATACATTATGTTTTACAGGAAAAAAATGAGGATATTCTGAGTTTCTCTTCTCCATCATCTCACATAGATGTCTTTAGCCATTGTCACCCTTCACTCTTGTCTAACATGAAAAAGTGACCAATCTTCTTCATGAGTCTAACTCTTCTACATGCCTAAGTGATACAGTTCCAATAAGTTTCTCCAACAAATTAGAGAATACTCTCCATCACATCATAATCATCATCCCCACTCTCATTTATCTTCAATCACTGTCTACTGGAAGATTCCCCACTGCCTAGAAACATGCCATTGTCTCTCCAATCTTCAAAGAACCCTCACCTGATTCATTATTCCCTGCTATTATTCCATATCTCTTCTATGTGTATATGACTGAACTCTTAGAAAAGGTAACTATAATAGGTACCTCTTCTATTCCTTTACTTTTCTCTTAAATCTAAACAATCTGACTTCTGAACTTGTCTTAACCAATACTGTTCTCTACAAAGTTATTCATGTTTTCTCAACTGATAGGTCCAATGGCTTTTCCATAATTCTTATCTTGTTTTATCTCTCTGAAGCCTTTGACAATGTCAATCATTGTTTTATCCCTGACACTCTCTTTTCTCTAGGTTTTCAAGACACTGCTTTCTTTTGGTTCTCTTCCTACCTATTTGATTATTCCTTGTTTACTTAATTTTGAGGTCATCATTAGTGTCACATAAGACTACATATGTGTCTTCTCTCTACTCTATTCTGTAAATACTATTTTGATTGGTGGTCTCTTCAGGTTCCATATATTCAGTTATTATCTCTTTGTTGACAACTCTCAAATATACTTATCTAGTTGTGATCTCTCTGTTTATCCACAGAATCACATCTTCAGCTGCTTCTAAGACACCTCAAGCTGAATATCCTGTGTGTAGACATCTTAAACTCCTGTGCTAGACATCTTGAAATATATCCTAATCTTTACTCATCTTTTTACACAAACAGTATACCCTTCTGAAATCCCTTGTCACTTTCACAGTTACAATCATCTTCTCAGTCCTCAAGGCTCACAACCTTAAGTGTCATTCTCAATTTCCTTCATCCTTTATCTAGTCTATTGTCAAGGTCTGTCTGTCTGTCTGTCTGTCTCTCTCTCCCTCTCCCACTCATACACATACACAGTCACACACCCATTCACTCTCTCTATCTCTCACATATATGTCTCATTCTCTGCTCTGATACTACCATCACCCCAAAGCACCCTTTTACCTCACACTTGGAAAATTACAATATCCTGCTAATTGATCTTCTGACCACAAGTCCCTCCCCTATAGTTTATCCTCCAGTCAACCGTCAAAGTGATCTTCCTAAAGCTCAGTTCTGACTATGTCTCATCAGTTTTCGATAAACTCACTTAGGTCTCTATCAATTCCTGGATAAAACACTGGTGTTTTATCTGGTGCTCAAAGCCCTTTATGTCCTCATTCCTTGTTATCTTCCCAGTTTTCTAATATCTTACACCTACCTCCATCGGGTATCCTTTGAGCCAATAACAGTAGCCTTCTTGCTTTTCCTGTCACAAGATGTTCCATATTCCCATACAGAGGATGTTCAATGCTTGTTTCTTATACAAGGAATGTTCTTCCTCCTCGTTTCTGTCTCCCTAGCTTCCTTCAAGTTCCAGCTAAAATCTCACTTTAAACATCAAGACTTTCTTAGTCTCATTTCTCATGCTGTTCCTCTTCTAATTACTTATTATCATATATGTCTACATAGCATAGTTTGTAGTTAGTTATTTGTATGTCATCTCCTGCAATAGATTGTGAGTTTCTTTATATCAGTAACTATCTTCTTCCTTTTTTTGTATTCCCAGCAGTTATCATAGTCCCTTTAACATGCTAAGCACTTAATAAATGTTTATCGAATAACTTACTAACTTATCCTGTACTGGCTTGTGCTGGAGACAGCAAGAATTGACTCAAAAGAGCTAATTGCCAAATTTTCACTGGGAAAGTTCATACTTCATAAAGAAAAAGACTATATATCAGGGTTGGACTTTATTATTTATTTTATATATATAAATTTATAATGAGGGAATCACAAGGTCCTTCTCATAAAGCAATACCCTAAATCAAAATACTAACTCAGAGTATATATACACTTATCAGATGTACTTATAAATTTATGTATAAATTAATATATACATTATTATATAAATTATGTTTATTTACTAGACTTGACAATTGGTGGAGAAAATGTTAATAATACAGATTCAAATAAAGTGTTTTGAATGTATACTCCTCTACTCCCCAGAGAATCAGCGATTAACATCTCCCATCACACCACTATATCAGGGTGACTCATTCACTCCACTGTCTTTCTATTTCAGGCATTGCCTTTTAAGTCACTTGTCACAGGGGATCCTGAATGATGGTAGGTAAAGGGGCTTGTTGAGAAGTTGATATGCATTAAAAAGAATATGCAAAAGCCTAGGAAGTTAGGGCAACCTTGTGCTTAGAATAAAGTAAATAACAAACAAATCAAAAGCATTGTAATGCCTCTAAGCAAGAGGAGAAAAATCCCTGTCAATATTATAGTCCAAAACTGATATATAAAATATCTGCTGAAAGTACACCAAACTCTTTTTCAAATGGTTAAGAGAAATGAAAAATAATAATTATTATTATCATTATTATATTATTTTATAACTAATATTTACATAGTGCTTACTCTGTTCCAGGCACAGTGCTGTTTTATATTAATTATCTCATTTGATCCTCAAAACAAATGCTGGGAGGCAAATGTTACCATAATTCCAATTTTGTATTTGAGGAAACTGAAACAAAAAGAAGTTCATTGACTTGCCTTTGGTCACACAGCTAGAAAGTATCTAAAACCTGTTTTGAAATCAGTACTTTATCCACTTTTCCACTAGGTTTTTATAATATTAATGGGATATAAGATCTTCCTAGCCCATTAATAGTCTCAAATGGAAACCATTAAGGGAAATTTGCTTAGGGGAAGCTTGCTTGTAGGAAGCCTTGTACACCTTTTGTCACTAAGTTGATTAGGTACGGAGTCAGGAGGGTTGTGATGCCTTCTGACTCTGATAAGTGTATATATACTCTGAGTTAGTTTTTTGATTTGTGGGATTCCTTTATGAGAAGGACTTTGTGATTCCCTCAATGCGACTGAATATTTGTATGTTCAGGACCCGCCCCCTGCCCCCACTGCAGCTGTTCCAGTGGTGAAAGTAAAGTATATTGCTTTGATTCAGGTATTCAGAACCCTGACTCTTGATCTTTATGCTAACTTTTTTGTGTTTTCTCTAATGTTCAGGCTGCTTACTTTTCCTGTGAACTAGTGAATGTAATTAAGTAGATTATTGACCCTTTAAAAGTTGCTTTCCTTTTAGAAAAGCAGATCCAAGAACCTGTGCTAGCAGGTCAACGTGGGTGTGCCAAGGTGGTTGCTGTTATAGCTTATTGCTGCTAAAAGAGTCTAGAAAGACACTGCAGGTGAATGGAGAAAACAACTTCACTTGAGGCACATGCCCCTAATATCTCTACTGAAAAAAAAATTCTAAAAATAGAGTTACACTAAATTCACTTTGATCAAATCCTCAAATCACTATGTGTCAAATACCTGCTGATAATAGCTGATAATATTTCACTCAGAACTATGGGCAAAATAACTTTGGTAAAACATATTTATTATTTACTGGGTGAATCCAATCAAATTATTTGACCTGGGCAATACTTATTCTTTAGATAGGGACTGGCTTTATGATTTAGTTCACATAGGAAATTCTTTAATCAATCAACTCCCCTAATTCAGGGTAATAACTTTGTAGAACCTTTAGTCTTAGAAAGTTGCTTTGAGTATTTACAAGCCAAATGACTGCTCCAGGGCCACATAGCCAGTACTTTCTAGAAGCAGAACTCGATTCTAGATCTTCTGTTGCCATGAGACTGGATCTTTAAGCCTCACACACTTGTCTGGATGTGACATTAGGGTGTTTCTGTTTGTTCTTGTTGCTTCCATTTTGTTTTGTTTTTTGTTTTGGGGTGAGTGGCCATGTCTTATTGCTTGACACTGAGATTTCAGGGAGCTAAAAAGACATGTCTTTTCATTTCTACTTCTTGAATAATAAATGAGTGAATGAATGAATGTGTGGATCTTTATAGCAAAGCCCAAACTAAGGAAGTATAAGTTGGTAAAAACCATAGATGTTATATTTTCCTGGAAAATCTGGCCTAGAGTGCCAGTCTCATATTCAGCACTACTGCCTCCCATTCCCCACAGAAGTTTGAAAGATCTTTTGAGGGAGAGGTGAGAAAAGATAAGTGAGCATTAAGGCAGTTGCCCCAATCAAATAGAGCAGCAGTGTAAGCATAGCCACTTAGAGCAACAGCTCTTACAATTCCCTTCTGCCAAAACAAGCTTTTAAATGAGAATCTGGATAGTGAAGCCAAAGGTGAGCTTGCAGACTATTTTGTTTGCTTGTTTTTGTTATTTTTATTGGATTTAATCTTTAACACATACCGAGGTGATTGGAGCTCTCAGGAAAACATGAATAAAATGGCTTTTCTCCTCACCCTAATTCTCATTCCACACCCATGCTTGACTTCACGGTAGTTCAATGGGTACCTGTTCCTAACAAGGTACATTTATTCTGTTAAAGCCTAAAGCTGAATGATCCAATCTTATTTCTCATAAACATCTATCATTGACCCTGGAGTATGCATCTTTTTGTATCACTTTGTTAGTGGCATGAGGGTGCATGACAGTTCTCGAGGCATACAGGAGAATGTGACATTCCCTAAGAGGGCTGGGATCCCAAACTCAAACTCATAGTTAAAGGGCTTTTGCTCTCTTAATGGAGGGATAATTACACATTATTCATATGTTTCATAATTCTACTTCTGGGAACTTGGTAGAATTTCTATCAGTTTAGGATATTTTAAAATCTTCCTCATCAGACATGACCTTAACATATTGACCCTTAAGGCTACAAATTATGGGAAAAAATACTAAGTGCTTACTACATGCAAAACACTGCAATAAGTCCTGGGAATAGAAGGGGGGCAGGAAGAAACAATATATTTTTTGTAGCTTACATTGTAGGGAGAGAGAACAGTTAGGAAATTATAGCTACCAATCAGATGGAAAGTTTGATTTATCTTTAGGGTGTAACAGAAGAGCATATTGTAATGAATCTTTTTACTCCCATTTCTCTAGATAAAATAATATTGATTCCATGGAGCCTAAGACCTTGTTGGTCAGAACTTTCCATTCCCAGGTCTTAGCATTCAGTGTTAAGGTAACAAAAACATAAAAATATAGTTATCAGGATAGATTTTCACAGATGTGGCCCTTCACAATGATGACTATAGGGTCTGGGCACCTGGGAAGTGCCACCACACATAGGGTCCTCAGACATTGATGAAACTGAGTAAATACTTGAAGTTCATTGCTGGTGGCAAGTGAGGTGGGATCCCTCACCACAATTGTTCTCCTCTCTCATGACTTCTGGAATTGAAATGGAAGCAGGGTCAGTGATTTGGGAGAACTGCTATTGCCAGGGATTCTTGCTTCAAAGACCTGTGTAATTATCTCTCTATATTTATTTGGGCCTTAAAGAAAGAGATACTTGAGGTAACAGTGATGATTTAACTGGTATGTGCAACCTTCCATCTCTACCTCAGGATTCCTTACTGTTTTAGCTAGACTGGCTTGTCTGCCCTGAAGGTGGCAGTTAATTGGCAGTCTGTGGAAATGGCTGACCTATTCTACACAGATAATAACATTGTATCTAGTTAATTCTGTTCTCCTTAATGTGAAGTAAGGCAGTTGTTATGGATTATGCAGGTAAGATTTTACATTTATCTTTGTTGTTTTTTTAAAATCATTTTAAGACATAGAATATTTCAAGATATTTTTGCAATTTGAACCATGTAGCTCACATCCCCATCTATGTGCCAGATGCATATTTTATAACCATTTTATTTATGTCTTAGACCAAATAATTAATAGAATTTTTGAACAGGATAAGTGTTTTTGGACTTCTTGGAAAATTGGTGATTTTCAAAAAGTAGAAAGAGGTAACAATCCATTACAAAGTTTTATATCTTTTATCAACAAAATTCTAGAACATATTTTAAGTAGGTAATTTGTGAATATTTCAAAAAGAAAGGTGACTCAGGGTAGCATGGTCCCTCAAGAAAATTCAAACCACAGGAACCACCTTTTCTTTTATATTGGTTGTTTAATTGGTTGTTGTCTTTTGTTCTCAAAGAGGACCAGAATGTTGGGGACAAGGTATAGTGTGTATAACTAGTGGATCATACCAGCATGACCTCTGAAAGCTCTACCACAGGTTGGGCACAGATAATTTATATGAAGATTTGGAGCAGAGATGTCTCTAAATTTTTACATGTTACATTTCTTTTGAGTTATTGAAATTCTGCTTTGATATGAGATGAACTGTCTTTGATGTGGGCATGCAGTCCTGTACCAGTGTCTCCCATGTCTAACAATTGAATCCAAAATTCTTCAAAGAGATCTTTAGGGGGTTCTTGTGTCATTTCTTCTGACCTCCACGTGAAATATTGCCTTTTATGAGTTCTCTGGAAAATGATCTTTTAGGCAAATATATGTTTGACATTTTAAATGTGGCCAGTTCATCAGAGTTGTGGCCATTTGCAGCAAAGTTTGAATGCTTGGCAGTATTTTAATGTTAGTAGACTAATCAATCAACCTTCTTCCAGTTAACTCAACTTTACAAATTCTAAGTCATTGTCAACATTTTTTCTCTTCTTTATATGTAATATCCAATCATTGACAGCTTTTGCTTTTTCTCTCACCACAACATCTCTCAGAGTCTTAGTAGTTTCTACTCAAAGGTCAACAACCCTTTTCCAGGACCTCATTTCTTTACTATTGGACTAATATGATATTATCTTTATTAACTCCCCCCAACTCCACCTTCACCCTATCACCTTCGGTTCATTTTCCCATACCTGTTGTGATTAATTAAGTAGAAGTCTGATGGTGCTACTTCCTACCTAACAAAGCTCCAATTTCCCATATTTCATTTTTGTATCAGATACAAATTATTTGGTTAAACATTTAATCCTTGGGGTGGAGCCAAGATGGCAGAGTAAAAGCAGGAGCTTGCTTGAGCTTCCACTCTATCCACCTCTAATACCTGTAAAATATGACTCTAAACATATTTTAGAGCTACAGAAGACACAAAGTGACAGAGAAAAACAAATCTCCCACTGAAGGCAGCCTGGAAGGCCTACAGAAAGGGTCTATCACACCAGAATGGGAAGCAAGCACAGTCCCACTTGAGCCATGCTGGCCCAGACCAGTTGCACAGAATGGCCAGAGCAGACTTCAGGTGAGTGTGTCACTGGTAGCTGTGGTGGTTTCCAGATTTTTCAATCCATAAATGCCAAAGATAAAGTAAAAGTCAGTGGAACTCTGTTGATGTTGGGGGAGAGAAGAGCCTGGTCTGGTTCCTGCTCCTGGGGTGGTGGAAGTGGCAGTGGCTGCAACTGCTGCTGCTGCCACTGCTTCTGGCTATGGGCCTACAGATTGTAGGAGGACCAAGTGATTGTTCAGACAGCAATGGCAGGAATCCCTTTGCTGGTCTTGGGAGGCGTTTCTGAGATGAGTAGAGTTGGTGTGGCAGAGCTTGTTGAGACTGTGGAGAGAAAATCCTCCTCACAATTTGGAGGCAGGTGCCTGGAAAAAGCTCTAAGAACAGTTGTGCAAAACCCTAGAAATTTAGGACACAGCACTCTCCACTCTGGAAGCAGAGTTCTAGTGTGGCAAAGAGTTAAAAAATCAAGGAACTGACTGGCAAGATAAGCAAACAGAGGAAGCACTATCAGAGTATAGAAACTTTTTGGGGGGACAAAGAGGATCACAATATAGAACCAGAAGAAGACAACAATGTTAAAACTCCTGTCTCAAAAGCCTCCAAGAAAAATATGAACTGGGGGGGCCAAGATGCAGGAAACTGCAGGAGTTCTCACACCAACAACCTCCAATACATGTAAAATATGACTGTAAATAAATTTCAGAGCTACAGAACCCACAAAGTGATAGAAACAAATCTCCTGATGAAAGCAGCCCAGCAGGCTGACAGGAGGGGTCTATCATAAGCTGGGAACACAGTTCAGTCCCATGTAAATTGCATGGTCCCAGATCTGGGGTGACCCCAAGAAGTGGCCCAGACCAGCCAGAGAAACTTCAGGAGAGTGAATCACCAGCAGCAGTGGTGGTTTCCATTATTCTCAACCCATAAACAGCAAAGAAAAAGTAAAAGGTCAGTGGGGAACTCTGTTGGAACTGGGTGACAGAAGACCACAGTCTGGCCCCTGCCCCCAGGGTGAGAGGTAGCAGAGGCATGGCATGCTGCAGCTGCTACCCTGTGGCTGCCTCCTGAGCTCATGGCCTGCAGATTGTAGGGGGCCCAAACGAACATTCAGAGAGTAATCACTCTTGCTTTGACCTGCTTGGATCTGGGTGGCTGCCTTGGGCAGAAGTCCTGGGGTGAGAAATGCCAGTGTGCCAGAGATTGGGTTGACCATAGAGAGGGCAGCCTCCTCAGACCTCTGACAATATTTGCAAAACCCCCAGCAATTTGGGACAAAGCTCTCTCCACTCAGGAAGCAGAGTGCTATCATGGCAAAGAGCTCATAAGTCAAGTAATTGTCTGTCAAGATGACCAAGAAGAAGAAGCACAATTAGACCATATAATCCTTTTGGGGGACAAAAAGGATCAAAACATGGAACCAGAAGGAGATAACAAAGTTAAAAATCCTGCATCAAAAGGTCCAAGAAAAATAGGAACTGGTTATAGGCCATGAAAGAGTGCAAGAAGGATTTAGAAAATCAAGTATGAGAAGTGGAGGAAAAATTGAGAAGAGAAATGAGAATGATAGAAGAAAATCATGAAAAGTGAGTCCACAACCTGTGACAGGAGACCCAAAATAACACCAAAGAAAATAACACCTTAAAAAATAAACTAATTAAAATGACAAAAGAGGCCCAAAAAGCCAATGAAGAGAAGAATGCCTTAAAAACCAAAATTGGACAGATGGAAAAGGAATTTCAAAAATTCACTGAAGAGAATAATTCCTTCAAAATAAGACTGGAGCAAATAGAAGCTAATGAGTTGATGAGAAATCAAGATACTATAAAATAGATCCAAATAAATGAAAAAATAGAAGACAATGTGAAATATCTCATTGGATAAACCACTATCTTGGAAAATAGATCCAGGAGAGATAATTTAACAATTATTGAACTACCTGAAAGCCATAATAAAAAAAAGAACCTAGAAACCATCCTTCAAGAAATTCTCATGGAATATTGTCCTGACATTCTAGACCCATATGTGAAAATAAAAATTGAAAGAATTCACCAATTGCCTGTTGAAAAACATCCCAAAAAGAAAACTCCTAGGAATATCATAGCCAGATTGCAGAGCTGACTGTTCAAGGAGAAAATATTACAAGCTTTCAGGAAGAAACAATTTTGAGTATTGTGGAAGCACAATCAGGATAACACAAGGCCTAGCAGCTGCAACATTAAGGGATCAAAGGGCTTGGAATATGATATTCCAGAGATCAAATGAGCTAGCATTTAAACCAAGAATCAATTGCCCAGCAAAACTGAGTATAATGCTTCAGGACAAAATAGGGTTATTCAATGAAATAGATGACTTTCAAGCATTCTTGATGAAAAAAAAACAACAGAGCTGAACAGAAAACTTGACTCTCAAATACAGGAAGCAAGAGAAGGTAAAAAAGGAAAAAATAAATCATAAGGAACTTATTAAAGTTGAACTATTTACATTCCTACATGGAAAAAATGATAATTGCAACTCATGAGACTTTTCTCGGTATAAAGACAGCAGATAGACATATATTTGTTTATATAGGAGGTGTTTATTTATAAATACATATGTGAGTGTGTATATATATATATATGTGTGTGTGTGTGTGTGTGTGTGTGTGTGTGTGTGTGTACATGTAAACATAGACAGGATCAGTTGAATAGGTAGGGATGATATCTAAAAAATATAAAATTAAGAAGTAAGAGAGCAATTCAATGAGAGAAGGAGATAGGGAGAGATTGAATAGGGCAAATGATCACATATAAAAGAGGCAAGAGAAAACTGTTACAATGGAGGGGAAGAGCAGAAAGGTGAAAGTGAATGGGTCAACCTTACTCTCATTGAGTTTGGCTTAAGGAGGGAATAACATACATACCCAAGTGGGTATCTTACCCTACAGGAAAGTAGGGGGGAGGGGATAAGAGGGGGCATGATAGAAGGGAGGGCATATTGGGGGAGAGGATAGTTAGAGGCACACACTTTTGAAAAGAGAAAGAGTTAAAATAGAAAATAGAATAAGTGTGGAGGTGGGAAAGAATGGAGGGAAATACAACTAGTCTTTCAAAATATTTCTACTATGGAAATGTTTTGCATAACTACACATTTACAAGCTATATTGAATTGCTTGTCTTCCAAGTTGGGGAGTGTGAGGATGGAAGAAGGGAAAGAATCTGGAAATCAAAGTTTTAAAAAGAAATGTTAAAAAAAAGTTTATTTTTACGTGCAAATGGGTAACAAGATATACAGGCATTGGGGTATAGAAATCCTTCTTGCCCTACTAGAAAGTTAGAGGGGGCATGGTGGTGGATATAAGAGAGAGCAGTTTGGCAGAAGGGGTATTCAGTAGGCTTGCTATTTGGGGGGTGAGAGGTAGGTGAAACATGGGGAGAACATTTGTAACTCAAAATATTGTGGAAATGAATGTAGAAAATTCAAAATAAACAAATTTCAAAAAAAGATTTAAAAATTAAATTAAATTTAAAAAAGAAAAATATGAACTGATCCAGGCCATGAAGGAGCTGAAGAAAGATTTTGGAAAAACCACTGACTTGGAAATTACATCTAAGAGAGATAATTTAAAAATTATTGGACTAAGTGAAAGCCATGATCGATAAAAGAGCCTAGACTTCATCTTTCAAGAAATTCTTAAGGAAAATTGCCCTGATATTCTATCACCAGAGGACAAAATAGGAAATGAAAGAATTCCTCAATCACCTCTTGAAAAAGATCCCAAGGGGGAAGGGGGTAGAGCCAAGATGATGGCATAAAATCAGGAAAACTTTGTGAGCTCCCCCATAACCACCTCAAATACCTACAAAATATGACTCTAAACAAATTTTAGAGCAACAGAGCCCACAAAGTGACAGAAACAAATCTCCCACTTAAGGCAGCCTGATAGGGAGACAGAAAGGGTCCATCACTGTGTGCTGGGAGCCAAGCCTAGCCCCTTTTGAGCACACAATTTTAGAACCAGGGCGGCCCTGACCAGCAGCAGCTAGAGCAGACTTTCAGGAGAGTGGATCACCAGCAGTTGTGGTGGTTTCCAGAAATATCAACCCATAAATACCAAAGAAAAAGTAAAAGGTCAGTGTAGAACTCTTTGAACTGGAGGGGACTGAGGAGCAGTTGGGCCTCTGCCCCAAGAGTGAGAAGCGGCAGAGGCATGGCACCCATGCAGCTGCCTCCACTTGGCTGCTTCAGAGCTTCTGGCCTGCAGATGGTAGGGGGCCAAGCAACTATATTTGTGTGTGTGTGTATACATATATATTATATATACATATCAGACTGACATCACACACACTGGTTGGTTTTCATTAAATTAACACTGAAATAATTTTAGACTATAGCAATTTTGGCCTGTAATTAAAGGAATAAATAAATTGTAAAAGTTTTTTCCTCTACTTTTATAAGTGTGAAAACTATTTTTCGTTTTATCTACTGATGACAAAATGAAAGGACATTTTGAAAATAAGTTCTAAAGTCTAAACTGCATTTTCTAATTCTTTCCTTTGATTTCTTCTTCAATACTTATCTCCTCTCTGCCAGGTCACTGTGTCTTATCCCCTCTGATTTTTATTGTTACCTTATTTTTAAAGGCTTAGTCATTTCACAATAGTTATAAATTTCACAGTATTGAGTTCTATTTATTGTATTATGAGACCTATTTCTTCTGCCTATATCCATTTTTTATTTGTCTTTATACTATTCAGTACTTTTATTTTTAAGGTTATCATCTTTGCTACTGTAAATATAAATCTATCTCTAAGATAAATGACACTACTATCTCCCAATGAACTCTAAATTCTTGAGGTATCATACATCCATTTATTCCTTTTTTTTTTAAGCAATCAGGGTTAGGTAACTTGCTCAAGGTTACACGGCCAGGTGTTTCTGGGTGGGTGCTAAGTGTCTGAGCCCGGATTCAATCCCCAGGTCATCTGGACACTGGAGCTGGTGCTCTTACTCTCTGTGCTACCTGTCCACCCCCATTTATTCATTTTTACAGAGAAATTTGTGAATGCCTATTATGTACACATATTCACTGTGTAAAGATCTGTAGGGGGTGTAGGAAGAAATAAGATATTGCTCTTGCCTTCAAGATGTTTACCATCCAGTTAGGTGATAAGACAGTGACATCACAGGATAACAGTATTGGAAATATTTTATTGTATAGATTCAATATTTTTTGAAAATATTTAATTCATTAGGATATCATATTTAGGTCTAATAATTTAACAGTTTTCTTAAAAAAACATAATCAGTGATATAGTTCATATAATGGTAAGGATCTGTTATATGGACTATGAGGGAAATAACTAAATAATCAAACCAATAAATGAATAAGAATGCACATGTAGTTTGTGGTTAAAGTACAAAAGCAAGAAAATAATATAGAGAATACGTGTCTTACATATATTTTGCCACCATATTTTAATTCATTTTTAGTATTTGGAATATATTTCTGATGCAAATATACCACACTGATTTGGTACATATTAACATTACAAATGTCAGAGGTCATTGGGGCTTATAGAGAATTTGAGAGTTAGTTCCACTTCCTTATTTTAAATTGAAAGAAGTGAAAACCAGAAAAGTGAAATTATTACCAGCAAGTCATATGAGTTGTTAATGATTAAGAAAGGATATGAATATGGTTTTCCAGTACAGTTTTCAGAGGTTACATCATTGAATTTCTCTGAGTCTCATCATAATCCATAAGGTAAATACTAATCATTTATTCACTTAATAGGATTTTGTGAAGAAAGCAATTTGTACCAGAGCCAAGATGGAGGAGAGAAGCCAGGAAGTTGCCTGAGTTTTGCCCAGTTTCCCACAGAAGCAGTGTTAAATCAAGTTTCTAAATAGATTGTGGAGTGACAGAAAGTAAAAAAAGATGGATTGAAAAAAATTGCAGCTTAAGATATCTTAAAATGACTTCAGGAAAGTTCTGTATCACTTGATTAAAAGGGTAGCCCAGACAGTGTCTAGGCAAGCCAACAGGAAGCTCTTAGCCACAGCACAGATCAGCAACTGAGTCCCTTTGGTCCAGACTCAGCATACTGGTGACACAGCAGGCCAGCTGTGAGAATAGCAACTCCAGCACAGAAGGTAAATTGCCAACATGGAAACTAGGCAACAATAGGTACCACTAAGCTGGGACACCCCGGCACAGTGAGCAAGTTGCCAACATCTCAGGCCACAGTGAACAAAGCAACGGATCAGGCCCAGCACAGAAAGTTTGAGATAAGTGTACCTTATGAACCATGAAAAGAAATCAACATCAAAACCATAAAATAATCCAAATAATGAGCAAGAAGTAAACATGAACATTGACCATAGAAAGTTACTACGGATTTCCAGGGGCCAAAATGGTGTAGTTAGCAATAAATATCTTTAGCTCTCCCATATTTACCTTTGATCAACAATAAAATAATGCTGCAGAACAAATCCTTTAACAGCAGAGCTAGCAGAAAGATGGGGTGGAGCAGTCTTTTAGCCTGGGAAACATGGAGGATCGGAAAAAAGGTCCATTTCACTCAAGTAAAAGGAGAGTGTATTCCAGGACAGGAAGCATGCCAGCAAGGCAGAAGCAAGCCCTACCTCAGCAAACCAGTGGAAGATCCTGAGCCCCAGGATGGTGGAGCTGGCACACCCCAACACAAGTACCCCTCCCCACAGCAAGTGACTTAGCATAGCCCTGGGAGCCAGGAGACTCCAGCTTAGAGAAATACAACCTGCTTCAGTACATTCACAAGTGAACTGGCATTCTCTAGTGCCTAGACCTCCATATGTTTCAGCGCAGCCCTGGGCAATCAAGTATACTTTTGAAATCTGAATCTCAATTTAAATTTGTTTTAAAAAAAGAAAGAATACCAAATTACCAAAATCAAAAATGAAAATGGCAAATTTACCACCATTGAAAAGGATATTAAAACAGTAATTAGGAACCATTTTGCCAAACTGTATACCAATAATTCTGACAACCTAAGTAAAATGGAAATTTAGAAAAATATAAATTGCCCAGATTAACAGAAGAAGCAATAATATACTTAACTCCATCTCAGAAAAAAAAAGAAATTGAACAAGCCATCAATGAAATCTCTAAGAAAAAATTACCTTGGTGAGAAGAATTATTTGCAAGTAAATTCTACCAAACATTTAAAGAACAACTAATTCGGAAGCTACATAAACTATTTGGAAAAAAAGTAGGTGAAGAAGGATTCTATCAAATTCTTTTTTATTACACAGAGTGCTAATACATAGACAAGGAAGGGTCAAATCAGAGAAAGTAATTACAGACTGATTTCTCTAATGAATATTGAAGCAACATTTTAAATAAAATTCTAGCAAAGAGATTACAACAACTTATGAGGATAATACACTATGACTGGGAGGGATTTGTACCAGGAATGCAGGGCTGGTTCAATATTAGGAAAACTATCAGTATAATTGGCCATATCCAAAATAAAACTAACAGAAATCACATGATTATCTCAATCAATGCAGAAAAAGCTCTTGACATAATACAGCACCTATTCCTAATAAAAATATTGGAGAGAATAGGAATAAATGGAGTTTTCCTTAAGATGATAAGTAGTATCTATCTAAAACCATCATTTGATTTTTCGAATCATTGAGTGACAAAATGAGCAGGCAAAGGAAACAAAGCAGACAGAAGATTCCAACATTACACTCCTATTTTGGGGATAAGAAGGTGCAAGGCATGGAACAGGAGGAAAACAGTGAAGTCAGAACTCCTGCACCAAAAGCTTCAAAGGAAAATACAAGCTGGTTACAGGCCATAGAAGACCTTAAGAAGCAGATAAGAGAAGTGGAGGAAAAATTGGGAAGAGAAATGAGAACAATGCAAGAAAATTATGAAATGAGAGTCAACAGCCTGACTGAAGAAAATAATACCTTAAAAAACAGACTGACTCAAATGGCAAAGGAGGCTCAAAAAGGCAATGAGGAGAAGAATGCCTTAAAAAGTTGAATTTGTCAGATGGAAAAAGAATCTCAAAAGCTCACTGAGGAGAATCATTGCTTCAGAATTAGATTGGAGCAAATGGAAGCTAATGACTTTATGAGAAATCAAGATGCGGTCAAACAGATCCAAACAAATAAAAGAATAGAAGGCAATGTGAAATAACTCATGGGAAAAACCACTGACCTGGAAAATAGATCCAGGAGAGATAATTTAAAAATTATTGGACTGCCTGAGAGCCATGACCAAAGTAAGAGCCTGGAAAGCATCCTCCAGGAAGTCCTCACAGAAAACTGCCCTGATGTTTTAGAACGAGAGGGCAAAATAGAGATTGAAAGAATCCACCGATCACCTCCTGAAAAAGATCCCAAAAAGAAAACTCCTAGGAATATTATAGCAAGGTTCCGGAATTCCCAGATTAAGGAGAGAATATTACAAGCAGCCAGGAAGAAACAATTTGAATATTGTGGAAACACAATCAGGATAACCCAGGATCTGGCAGCTTCTACACTGAGGGATTGAAGGGCCTGGAATGTGATATTCCGGAGCTCAAGGGAGCTGGGATTAAAACCAAGAGTCACCTACCCAGCAAAACTGAGTGTCATGTTTCAGGGGAAAATATGGTCATTCATTGGAATAGAGGACTTTCAAGCATTCTTGCTGAAAAAACCAGAGTTGAATAGAAAATTTGACATTCAGATACAAGAAGCAAGAGAAGCATGAGAAGGTAAACAGGCAAAAGAAATCATAAGGAACTTATCAAAGTTGAACTATTTTTTTGTTTGAAGTAATCGGGGTTTAGTGGCTTGTTCGGGGTTGCATGGCCAGTTGTTTCTGGGTGTGGTGCTGGGTCTCTGGGCCCGGATTTGATCCGGGTCGTCCCGGCACTGGAGCCGGTGCTCTTGCTCGCTGAGCCACCTGGCCAAAGTTGAACTATTAACATTCCTACATGGAAAAACAATAATTGTAACCTATGAAACTTTTCTCAGTAGTTGAAGGGATTAGAAATATATATATATATATGTCTTTATATGAGGGTATGCGGGCATATGAATACATATGTGAATGTTTATATATACATTTACAGGTATACATAGATAGAGGGCACGGGACCAATTTAACAGGAAGGGATGATACTTAAAAGGTGAAATTAAGAGGTGAGAGAGGAATATAATGAGAGGATATTGGGAGAGGCAGAATGGGGGTAAATTATCTCATAAAGAAGGGGCAAGGGAAAATGGTTACAATGGAGGGGAAGAATAGGAAGGCAAAAGGGAATAGGTCAACCTTATTCCTATTGAATCTGGCTTGAGAAGGGAGGGAAATACACACTAAATAGGGGATCTCACCCTCCAGGAGAATAGGGGGGGGGAAGGGGATGTGAGGGGGGATCATGGAAGGGAGGGCAGGCTGGGGGGGGAGGGAAGTTGGAAGCACCTACTTTTGAAAAGGGACAGGATCAAAGTAGAGAATAGAATAAGTGGCAGGTGGGATAGGAGGGAGGGAAAAATAGTCAGTCTTTTACAATACATCTACTATGTTATTGTTTTGCATTAGCCACACATGTACAACCTACACTGAACTTCTTGTCCCCCCAGTGGGGGTGGGTGGCAGGGGGGTAAGGGAATGAATCTGGAACTGAAAGTTTTAAAATCAAATATTCAAATATATGTGTGTGTGTGTGTGTGTGTGTGAAAAAAAAAAACAAACCAAAAAAACAAAACCATCAGTAAGCATTATGTGTAATAAGCATAAGCTAGAAGCTTTCCCATCAGATTCAAGAGTGAAACAAGGGTGTACATTATCTACACTGTTATTCAATATTGCACTGGAAATGTGGGTTTTAGCACTATGAAAAGGTAAAGAATTTGAAGGAATTAGACTAAGCAATGAGGAAACAAGACCATCATTCTTTGCAGATGATATGATAGTACACTTAGGCAATCAAGTGAAAAAACTACTTGAAATAATGAACAACTTTAGTGTAGTTTCAAGATATAAAATAAATCCCCATAAATCATTGGCATCTCTATATATTGCTAATAAAGACAAGCAATAAAATATATAAAGATAAATTCCACTTAAATAATTATACACAATATAAAACATTTGAGACGGTCAAGATAAGCTGAAGATCTATATGAACACAAATACAAAACGCTTTTTACACATATAAAGTCAAATGTAATTAATTGGAAAAAAATCAGTTGCTCATGGGTAGGTTGAACTAAAATAATAAAAATCATTATTATACTTAAATTAATTTCCTTATTCAGTTCCATGCCAATCAAACTCACAAAAATATTTTTATGGTGCTGTACAATTCCAAGTTGGAAAAGGCTATCCATATCCAGAGAAAGAACTACAGTCTGAAAACAAATGGAAACATACTATTTTAACTTTTTCTGTTTTTTTTTCCTTTGGTAGTGTTTACCTTTTGACTCTAATTTCAGAATATTACTAATGTGGAAATGTTAATATGATTATACATGTGTAACCTTGAGGAGGGGGAGGGAAGTGAGGGAGGGAGAAAAATGTGGAACTCAAAATCTTACAAAAACAAATGTTGAAAATATTTATTTATTTATTTATAAAATTGAAAAATTTTATATGCAATTGTAAAAAAATTTAAAAAAACTATTAATGAACAAAAACAAATCAACATATATTTTAAATCTTTGCAACTATAAATGTGAGAAATTTTCTTATATAATAGTTATCATTATTCTTAGCTTGTTCGATGAAATTCAGACAGAAAGTATCCAAGCTTCCTAGGACAAATCTCTCTCTCTCTCTCTCTCTCTCTCTCTCTCTCTCTCTCTCTCTCTCTCTCTCTCTCTCTCCCCCTCCTCTCTCCATATACATAATCTATGTTTAGATATTAGAGGTAAATGAATAGGTAAAAGACATATGCCTATGTATCTATCATCTATCTATCCTAAGCATTTATTTAACTATCAGGAAAATATTGTCTTTTTTGTTGTTGAATGAAATAATAAGATTCAAGCTCATCTGCAAGCTCAATGGAAAAAAAATGTGTATATATACATATATATATATATACATATAGGGGAAGTCAAGGAAATTGGTGTTAAGTGACTTGCCCAGGGTCACACAGCCAGTAAGTGTGTCCAGTGTCTAAGCTCAGATTTGAACTCAGGTTCTTCTGACTTCAGGACCAGCTCTCTATTCACTATAATGCCCTTCAATGAAAATATCTTTGATACAACTTCAACAATAATTAGGATAGTGGAAATTATCCAGACTTCATTCTTTCTCCACAGGATCTTGATTTATTTCCTTTATTCATTGTACCTTACATTCAAGTGGAGGTTATGGAATTTTGGGATGGAAACTTTCATTAAGTCTCTTGTTGAAAATTTTTGGACAATTTTATGTCTTTTTATGTGCGGGTGATAGTTCATTTTGTGATAAGTTTCCAAGAAAGTTTTGAAATCTATCTTTGTAACATGGGAATTTGCAATCTGGAATTATATAAAAGAAAATGTGCTTTTGATATATAATTCTAATCGCCAATTCTTCAAAGCTATTTGTTAGATGCTAAGTTTTTTGCAGCATACATTAAGTATTATGCTGCATATTTTCCATTATTTCCTTATATGATCTGCATCGATGACTAAATCTGTACTTCTCAAATACAATAATTTTCCTCACTTATCTTCTTAACCATTTTTTACCCCTTCTTCCTATGTATTCTGTGATCCAGTCACTTTGAACTTTCTGCTGTTTTTCACATAAAAAATGCCATCTCCTGATTCTGAGTATTTTCATTGGATATTCCTTATTCCTGGGATTCTCTCCCTTCTCATCTTCCATCTCATATCATCTCTTTTCTCACCTTGTTCATTGCCCTCCTTGACATCTTTTTAGTCCCATCTCCTTAAAAAACTTTCTGAATCCTCCTTGATATGACCTTTTTATTATCTTCAATTTATCATACGTATACTTCCTTTTAAAAAAATAGATATTTGCATTGTTGTCTTCTTGTTAGAATATAAACTCTTATAAAATGTGGACTATTGTCTATTATTGACTTTCTCTTTTTCCCTGGCTTTGAACATAGTGTGTAGCACATAGGTATTTAACACTGCCATTTTTAAAAATTGTTTTACTCTTGTAATTTCCAGTGGCAATTATATATCCAGAATTGCCACTATAAATCCCATTGCTTCCATAAATACCTCCACACAACTCAGTAATTTCTTTAATTCTTCATCAATATATTGTCAAAATTAATGCATATGTTTGTCATGAAGAACTTTCTTGTTTTGTCATTGGACCTTTGCCTATTATAAAATCCATCAGTAAATAATGTTGTTTATATCAGATATTCCCAATGACATTTATCTACTACAAGATACACATATTACATATATAGACACATATATGTATACACATGCACCTGTATACATACATGACACATGTATGTATAGCAAGTATATGTATACATGGATATATATGTACACACAGTCTACCTGCTTCAAAATTAATTTCTGTGGGTTTTTGAACTATTTGTCACATGCTTTATCAATGTCTATGAAACATTTTAAAAAACTTTTTGCAGTTGTTTTAGAATTATGGGCCCTGTGTTTCATTCAAATTCTTTAGGCCTATAAAATATATTGTGGCTCAGGTTCCTTTTCTGAAAGTGTGTATTAAAACTGCTATTGCATGGGTGCTAATAATTTTAAAGGTCATTATGTCTCCTCATATTCACATCCTTACTTTTCTATTATGTATTTTAATCTCAATGTGTCTTAGTCTAGAGGTGACCAAAATATTTTGAAATACCACCTTCAGTCATTCTTTTATTTATATCTCTGCATCTAAGCATAAAGGCTTAACTCTATAATACAAGCCAAGGATTTAACAATTGTTGAGTGCAAAAGAAATTTTTATATGATTAGGAAAAATAATCATAAAGATAAAGAAGCTATTTAATGTATTTTATAGTGTTTTCTTATAGCTCAATGCATTGAGTGGTTACAATAATATATTTCTGCTCACCTCCCTCTTTCATTTGAAATCCATGCTTATTTCTGCTCAAGGGGAATTGTAACATAATCCTGAATTCTCTTTTTTCTAAAGAAAAAAGAGAATATAATTTAATCACTGAGGTTCTCATTGTCTGATCAAAGAAAACATAGACATTTTCTTGCATAAGTAAACATTTTCCTACCACTGTATTCCAGAAGAGACATATTCTGTGATCTTATGGGTAGGTTATTTCATTACCTAATTGAGAAAATAAAACAACATTACTATTATATTGTAAATGGAAGTCAAATTCTGTTCAGCTATCCATTTTTATATGGATTTGTTTTGTAATGGACTAGGATAAAATTTAAATTGAAAATCTTAGATTTCATTTTTGCAAGTGGACTGAGTAAACAGGGTCCTAACATGTTTTTTAATTAATATACTTGGTAGCACATTTATAAAATATGGAGAATAATGTCACTGAACTAACTTCATCGTTGTGGGGATAAAAAGAGATGGTTTCGGAAGAGCAGTTTGTAAAGCTTAAAGCACTGTTTAAATAAAACTGCTTCTGCTACTTCATAAATGGAACATGAACAACAGAAAGGAGAATATTATTAACATTTCCAAGATTTTTCTCTTCAAAATACAAAATATTTTATATTTTAGCAAATTATATATATATATATACATATATGTGTGTGTATGTATATATATATATATATATATCAATTTGTGATGGAATTTTATAATGAATCAAGTAACAGTAATGTTTGTTATTGATTAATGTTGAATGTATTTTTCTTTTTATTTTAAACCAGACATGGAGGAAGGAGAGATTTTATTCTATTGCAAAAACCTGCTGATGTTTATTTTCTTGCTCATGCTGATATCCTGTTGATGTTTTTATGGATATACATTTCAGAATGTACCTGTGGGCAAGGACAGTACTTAACTTGTAAACAACATGGGGTAAGTCATCAATAATTTGGAGAGTTACTTACCTTAATCTTCACAGCACTTCATGAAAGCCATTTTGATATGAGAGAGTTTAGAGACAAGTTCTAGTAACAAAACTTCTCATTTATAAAAGATTTAACCCAAGGCAATTCAATGTCCGATTTTTGTAGACCTGACTCTTGATGGTGCCACTAAAGATATGTACAAAATACATCTTCAAATAGCTGACTTGTTAAATAGGATCATTTAGTGTTGTCTAATTTAAGAGAGGAGAATGTCTACAAATGATATTAGTTTCAGTGTAGTCATTTATGAGCTGTCTTGCCTGTTGACAAAAAGCCAATTGGATTAGCTGATTCTAATATTCAATCTTAGTTGGAAACAACAAAATACTGTCACCTGCTTATACAAGGCCATTTAACCTTCTGAATTCTATAAAGGGGAAGGAAACAGAATTTGTTTCCCATCACCATATTTATATAAAAGATACAGTCAACCATGGGTATGTTTTCTGCTAAAATGCCAATCCCCCTTACTCTGATTTTAGCAATAGTAGTATCATCATAAACTATAAAGGAGCACAAGAAGCTTGGGTCTATATCAAGCCCATAAACATTCATAAGTGACACACCTCTAGAGTCAGTGATAAATATATGTTAAAAGTCTTACTTTGTTATTAACTGTTTTATCAATACGAAAATCAGCACTTCTCAATAGTGGAGTAGAAGTGCTTAAAATTTTGATTGTTCATTTGAGATATTTGAATGAAAGTTGCAAACCTGAAATGTATCGATGAAGAAATCTTTGAGGAGATGTGTGATAATATATTTCGTCTATAATTTGGACAATCCAGAGTATTTTCCTTTATAAAGACTTAAGATAAAACAAGTTATATCTAATCTAAAATTGTATAATTTTAATTCAATTAGCATTTTTTTCAAAGACTGAGAGCCAAGAAACAAGGCAGATTCTGAACACTCTTGGCAAGAAGAGATCTCTAGGTGCCTTTTTCAATTTTAGATGATTGATCAAATCTCACATAGCATATTATTTCTACCTCTCATGCACTTGTCATATTTTCTTTGTATTATACTTGCCCATATGTCAAGTCTGAGTAGACTCTAAACTTCCTCAGTATAGAGAATATGCTCTAGCATTGTACTCCAAGTCTGAAGGTCTGCTTTTACATTTCAGGTGTGCAACTTGATAGCTGAAAAATCATTAACAGATAGTTTAATTTCTCCAAATTTCAGATTCTTCATTTGTAAAAAAATAATAGGCATACTCTTTGAATTACTTATTTTGCATGCTTTTTTCTGATTACATGAGATCAAATGGTTATATTCTAAAGTTTTATCAAGATTTAAGCTATTATAAAACTATGTATCTGCCATGCAATTGAATTTAATTAAATTAAAAAATAATTAGAACACATGCAAATTAAAAATGCTGAATGTTGATCAGAGGTTTTAGCATGGATTAGCTTTTTATTTCCAACTAAATGTAAAAACGAAATAATAAGGGGCGGCCAGGTGGCTCAGTGAGTAAGAACACCAGCTTCAGTGTCGGGATGAGCTGGGGATCAAATCTGGAATCAGATACTCAGCACCACACCCAGAAATAACTGGCTGTGTAACCTTGAGCAAGTTACTTAATCCTGATTGCTTTAAAAAATGAAATAATAAAACAACCAGAAACCATATACCAAGGAAAAATATTTTTGCAAAGTTAAGAAAAAAAACATTAAAAAGATAGATATAAATCTAAATGTAGATAGATATACCTATAGGTAGATAGATATAAGTTCCCAAAAATATGACTATCTTTAGTTAGATGTCTATCTATCTATATAAATAACTATATAGCTATCTATATCTATATCTATCTATCTTTGGGGGAAGGAAGGAAGGAAGAGACAAAAAAAGAAAAGCAAAAGAAAGGATTACCACAATTTAAGAAGCCTGAACAAGTCAGAAATGTCTTCATTTTCTCTCATGTTGCACTTATTTCACTTTCTCCATCATGCTTCAGGAAGTTCTTCATTCTGGAATCTTGCTTTAGCCCTTTAATCTAAATGTAGTAAAATTAGGATGTACCATTGCCCCTAGGACCCATTCCTCTAACCAAAAGTTCAATTGGAGGAGAGTTCCCAGGTCTCTCTTCTCTTGGTTATGTGCCAGGTTTAACTCTGTGAACTTCTCTCTCATGCCCCTGAGCTGGGTTCCTTACCATTTCCCTTTCTACATGCCTTGTATATATTATCTTTCCAATGAGAATGTAAGCTCTTGGTAGCTGAGCTTATATTTATTTATTTATTTGCTTGTCTGATTAGTTAGTTTATGTTCCCTGTACTTAGCAGAGCGTCTGACACATAGTTAAGAGCTTAATAAATGTTATAGACTGTGTCTCAATCAATGAAAACACTTCCTTTTATTGTTTAGTATGTGTTTAGAGGGCAGCAAGATGACACATTGGATAGAGCACTGAGCCTGGAATAAGGAAGACTCAACTTCAGGAAATCAAATGCAGCCTCAAACACTTATTATCTGCATGATCCTGGGCAAGTCACTTAACCCTGTTTTCCTGAGTTCCTCATCTATAAAATGAGCTAGAGGAGGAAATGGGAAACCACTCCAGTATCTTTGCCAAGAAAATCCCACATGTAGTCATGACTGAAATCACTCAACAACAATAACATATTCTTAGAACAATGGCACAAAGGATGTCACATAGATGATGGGACCACAATAAGAAAAGGAAGACATTACTGAATCTCTGAGTCCAGAAACTAAATTTGTGAGATAGAAAACTTTTTTTTTAATTTTATGGTGAGTAAGAAGTTGAGGAGCTGGGTGGCTAGGTGGCGCAGTGAGTAGAGCACCGACCCTGGAGTCAGGAGGACCTGAGTTTGGATCCGGCCTCAGACACTTAACAAAAAAACAAACAAAAACCTAACCATGTGACCTTGGGCAAGTTACCTAACCCCAATTGCCCTCCAAAAAAAAAAAGCAAAAAAAAAGAAGTTGAGGAGTTCTATATCGAACAGTGGAAGGGCTGGAAAAGGATCTAAGCATATCTACAAATTGGTCATAATGTTTGGTTTAGCAAAGGAGAAATAGAGAGCTTCTATTTCAAAGCCAAATTATCAGCTTAGAAGACATTATAGAAAATGACAACAAAGGACAGAAGATGCTATTGACAGAAAATGTCACTGGATCAAACAGAACAGAGAGTACAAGAGCAACCACCAGATATATACTAATAGGTATATTACATGGGGATATAGGGTGGTTAGAGAGGTTTGGTGGTAGGATTAATATCAAATAATCTTTTTTTTCAGGAAGAATTAGTCTAAGACCTAAGTTTTGCATGTTACTCAGTTCTTGAAGAATGTAAATTGTGGACGATACCACCGTCCTCCCAGTCGGCCAGACTATCATCATGATCTCTTAATTCTATTGT
>NW_027185789.1:0-34347 GCF_028583685.1 Petaurus breviceps papuanus
AACGGTGGTATCATCCACCCCATTTTCATGAAAAAGGAAAAAAAAAAGATGAAGTGACCTGCCCCAGGATCTTAGATCTAGTGTCTGAGTCAAGATTTGAACTCAAGTCTTGCTGACTCCAGACCCAGTGTTTTAGCCATTGCATACAGAGTACACAGACAAACACACAGATACACAGTAGAGAAACTATGTAAAAGACCCAGACTACTAAACATCCAATGTAGATATAAGTGAAATAGTTGGACCTGAAGCTAGACTTCTCCTTTTAGTTCCAATCTTACTGGAACTTGCATATCTATTTTGGTAAGCCCTTGAACTATCTCTGTCTTTGGAGGGAGAAAGAAATCTCTTGCCAATTGTGTACCTGATAGACATATGATATCTATTATGCTAGATCCTGGCAAATACCTTTCAAGGATTCATCTGGATGTCATTAAGCATTCATTTTACCCCTTTCCAGAAAATTCAGTAGCAGCCAAGAAATTAGTCATAGTTCCTTCCTAATTAAAGTTCTCTCTAGACAGATGGGATGTAAATAATGAGAAAATAAGAAATAAAGAGCAAAGATGGTTAGCAAAAAATGCGGGGATCTTGAATAGTCAAACTCAAGTACTGGCTGGTATTATATGTTTGAAAACATAATTGATGTATTCTTTTCCATAAAATCTAATTAATTAAGGTGAAAAAGGAGCTCTATTGAGTCATCTAGTTCAGCTATTTCTGTGACAGTATTCTTGGCAGTGATTGTAGTGTTCTTTGTCCAGACTTCAAATACTTGAGAAATAGCATTTCAATATCTTGGTGAATGACTTTAAAAAGTATCATTATTATTTTATAATATCATAGTTTAATTGAAGTTTATTTCAAGTACCTTTCTAGATATTTCTGCTGTTTAGTTATTATAAAGGGATGGGAACCTGTGGCCTCAAGATCATATGGTTTTCTCAGTCCTTGGGTGTGGCCTTTAGACTGAGTCCAAGTTTTACAGAATGAATCCTTTTATTAAGAGGATGTGTTCTATGTAGTTCAGATTCAGTAAAATGGCCTCACTTGAGGACCTAGAGGGCCACATTGGCATTGGGGTCACAGGTTCCCCACCTCTTTTATCAGTTTGTGTTCTTTAAGTAGGTTAGTCCCAGTGTGTTAATATTGAGTACTATAATTGCCACATCTCTCAGTAACAACCATAAACTCATCCAGAACAATCTTTGAACCTGTTTTAGTTCTTGTTTGTTTGCTTTATTTTTGTTTGTTTGATCTTTAGTGAGAAAAAATCCTTTTCTATTGATTTTTTAATCACAAATACACTCAAATAAAATAATTAGAGATTTTAATACATACCATGGAATGATGCTTTCAAAACTGGATCAAGAATTCAGTTTAGCATGGATTTAAGTCTTTCCTCTAATACGTATTTGTTGTATGGCCATAGGCAAGTTACTTCATGTCTCAATAATTCAGGGACCTCTTTAAGATGATAAATTTTACAAGGTTACATTAAGTAAATTCTTCATATCATTGACTTCCATTAACATTAGTAAATAAAAATAACAAGAACGACCAAAACTTCCCTTTACTGACTTCAAGTTTACTACTATTTGGGAATTTGGGGCCAGGGAAATTCAGTAAAATTCACTAAGCAGTTGTACAAATAGAGGCAAGAGTGACATGTGGATAAGTCTTAGAATTGGATTAAGGAAGTCTTTTTTTTTCTCTGCACAGCTAGCTCAAGAAAAAAAAGGAGCTGACTACTTTTAAAATTTATTTTATTTTTAATGTAAGGAATAAAATAAGGACTTCCACAAATAGTAGAATAAAAAAAAAGATTACACATGAAATTGAAAATCTTCTATGCAGAGCTTGCTATTCCTTTCAATTATACAACAAAATTATAATGTAAATTTCTTCCTTCCTGCCCTAAAGATTAGACACCTACAATTAGACACAAATAGGTATGCACACACATGCACAAACACTCACCCACATACACTGTGTGTATGTGTGTGTAAAATTATTGTCTTCATACTTCTATTTATCAGTTCTTTCTCTGGATGTAAATAGCTTTTTATTCATATGCCCTTTATTGTTAATTTGGCTATTTATAGTACTGAAAATGACTAATTCACTCAAAGTCATTCTTAAAACAATATTTCAATTGCTATATACAATGTTCTCTTGGTTCTGCTCATTTTGCTCTTCATTATTTCATGCTAGTCTTTCCATGTTTTTCTAAAATTGAGCTCACCACTTATAGAATAGTAGTATTCTATCACAACAATATAACATAAATTATTCAGCCCTTCCACAATTGATGGACATCCTTGCAAATTGTAGCTCTTTACCACCACAAAGAGAGATGCTATAAACATTTCAGAACATTCAAGTTCTCTTCCTTTTTACCTAATCATCTTTGGAAGTAGACAAAGCAGTGCTATTGCTGGGTCAAAGGGTATGGGTAATTTGATAATTCTTAGGGCATTATTCCAGATTGCTCTCCAGAATGGTTGGATCAGTTCACTAGTCTACCAACAATGAATCAATGTCCCAATTTTCACATATTTCTTCCAACATTTACCATGTTCACCTATCATTTTAATCAATCTGGTCAATGTAAAATAATAGCTCAAGGTGTTTAAATAATAATTTAAAGCACTTATATGAGTATAAATATGAACTAATTCTCCAGAACAACTCATTCTTTTATTGGATACTTTTCAGATTTATAAAATTATTATTTTTTTCTTCAGCTGAACTTTTCCTTCCTTAAACATTCACTCACTTGTCCTGGTTCTGAACTCTGGCAAACTACAGAATAATTTTATTTTCTCACAATATTTATCCACAATGTTCATGTCTCCTGAATTTTTCACATTTTTAAGGAAATTTCTCAAGTTCTCTCAGCTCTTCATTGTATATCACCATTCCAGAAATCATAAATTTCTAAATGCCCTTATTACTAGTAGTTTAAAGAATTTAGCACAATATAGAAATGTGTTCTAAACAATATAAAATACTATGATGAAATAACTTGTTTTAAATATCATAGATGATCAAAACATACATAGCTTCTTTGGCATATAGTGATTCAGTCATGAACATACATTGTATGATATTTTTTCTAAGTATATTATTGACTTAGATATTTTCCTAAAATTAAATTGATTACTATTCAAAACTCAGTCATAAACTATTTTCAATGATAAAAATTTCTTTTTTATCTAATGCTTTATTAACTTCTGATTTACATTGTTCGGTTCTGCCAGATTTTGAGTTACAAATTTTCTCCCCATTTTTTTCCCTACCCACCGCCTCAAAATAGCAGTCCCACAGGATATCCCCTCCTCCAATCTGCTCTCTCCCATATTTTCTACCATACCCCTTTCGAATTTTCCAGTGGATCTCTATGCCTCAGTGCCTGTATATCTTATTTCCCAATTACATGTAAGATGTATTAATAATAGTATATATCTATATATATATAGATATACACACATATATACATACATACATATATACATATATATTTGAATATTTGATTTTAAAACTTTCAATTCCACATTCATTCTCGTCCTTCCTTATCACTCACCCTTACTGGGAAGATAAGCAGTTCAGTATAGGTTGTACATGTGTGGCTGATGTAAAACAATAACATAGTAGATATATTGTAAAAGACTGACTATATTTCCCTCCCTCCTATCCCACCTCCCACTTGTTCTATTCTCTACTTTCATCCCTCCCTTTTCAAAAGTAGGTGCTTCCAACTTCCCTCCCCCCCCAGACTGCCCTCCCTTCCATCATCCCTCCTCTCATCCCCTTCGCCCCCTATTCTTCTGGAGGGTGAGATACCCTATTTAGTGTGTATTTCACTCCCTCCTCAAGCCAGATTCAAGGGGAATAAGGTTGATTCATTGCCTTTTGCCTTCCTATTCTTCCCCTCCATTGTAACCATTTTCTCTTGCCTCTTCTGTATGAGATAGTTAACCCCAATCTGTCTCTCCCCATCTCCTCTCATTATATTCCTCTCACCTCTTAATTTCACCTTTTCAATATCATCCCTTCCTGTTAAATTGGTCCTGTGTCCTCTATCTATGTATACCTGTAAACATATACACACATATTCACATATGTATTCATATGCCCATATACCCTCATATCTAGACATATGTGTGTATATATATGTATATATATATATATATATATATATATATCTCTTCAAATACTGAGAAAAGTTTAATAAGTTACAATTATTGTTTTTCCATGTAGGAATGTTAATAGTTCAACTTTGATAAGTTCCCTTTGATTTCTTTTCCCTGTTTACCTTCTCATGCTTCTCTTGCTTCTTGTATCTGAATGTCAAATTTTCTACTCAATTCTGGTTTTTTCAGCAAGAATGCTTGAAAGTACTCTATTCCACTAAATGACCATATTTTCCCCTGAAACATGATACTCAGTTTTGCTGGTTAGGGGACTCTTGGTTTTAATCCCAGCTCCTTTGACCTCTAGAATATCATATTCCAAGCCCTTCGATCCCTCAGTGTAGAAGCTGGCAGATCCGGGGTTATCCTGATTGTGTTTACACAATATTCAAATTGTTTCTTCCTGGCTGCATGTAATATTCTCTCCTTAATCTGGTAATTCAAGAACCTAGCTATAATATTCCTAGGAGTTTTCTTTTTGAGATCTTTTTCAGGAGGTGATTGGTGGATTCTTTCAACCTTTATTTTGCCCTCTGGCACTAAAACTAAAAAAAAACAAAAAACAAAAAAAAAGGTCAGTTTTCTTTGAGAACTTCCTGGAGGATGATTTCTAGGTTCTTACTTTGGTCATGGCTTTCAGGTAGTCCAATAATTTTTAAAATAGCTCTACTGAATCTATTTTCCAGGTCAGTGGTTTTTCCCATGATATATCTCACATTGCCTTCTATTCTTTCATTTGTTTGGATCTGTTTAACAGCATCTTGATTTCTCATAAAATCATTAGCTTCTATTTGCTCCAATCTAATTCTTAAGCAATGATTCTCCTCATTGAGCTTTTGAGATTCTTTTTCCATTTGGCAAATTCGGGTTTTTAAGGCATTCTTCTTCACATTGCCTTTTTGAGCCTCCTTTGCCATTTGAGTCAGTCTGTTTTTTAAGGTATTATTTTCTTCAGTCAGGCTGTTGACTCTCATTTCATAATTTTCTTGCATTGTTCTCATTTCTCTCCCCAATTTTTCCTCCACTTCTCTTATCTGCTTCTTAAAGTCCTCTATGGCCTGTAACCAGCTTATATTTCCCTTTGAAGCTTTTGGTGCAGGAGTTCTGACTTCACTGTTTTCCTCCTGTTTCATGCTTTGCTCCTTTTTGTCTCCAAAATAGGGGTTTAATGTTGGAATCTTCTATCTGCTTTGTTTCCTTTGCCTACTCATTTGCCACTCAATTACTTGACTTTTGGGCTTTTTGCCACAGTGGGACTCTGCCACCATACAGGGGAGCTTTCATCCCAAATGCTGGGGTTTTCTCAGCTGCTGAAGGTATTAGATAGGTGCCCTCTCTGAGGTCTCCAAACTCTTTGGCAAGCTGGACACACCCCAGGCCCTCCACCCTAGACTGCAATCCAGATCCAAGCAGGTTAATGCAAGAGCAATTACCCCTCAGACTAGTGCTTGGTCCCCCTACAATCTTCAGGCCAGGAGCTGAAGCTGCCACGTGGCACTGGCTGGCTGTGCTGGTGTCTCAGCAGCTTCTCGCCCCGGGGGTGAAAGCCACGCACTCCCACTTACTGGTCCCAAAGTCCAGACTGCCCTGGCCTCTCACTTTGTCCTTCACATCTATGTGTTGATAAATGTGGAAAGGGCCACAGCTGCTGCTGATCTGGAGTCCCTCTGGCCCGCCCTGGGGCTCAAGCCTTGGTGTGAGGCAGGGCTCAGCTCCTAGAGCTCTGCGCTGGATTCCTGCCGGCCTGCCGGGCTGTCCTCAGTGGGAGGTTAGCTTCTCTATGTCACTTTGTGGCTTCTGCAGCTCCAAAGTTTGTTTAGAGTCCCCTTTTTACATGGATTGGGGTAGGTTGAAGCCAGAGCTGTGGCAAGTTTGTGCTTCTACTGGTCCATCTTGGCTCTGCCCCACAATGATAAAAATTTCTACAAAAGTATCACAATTAACAGAAAATGATTGTTCAGATTTTGTTTGGTTTTTTTTTGGCAAAGGATGATTTTTTAAGATAATTGATGTGGCATTAAAAAATGCAATATTAGACTAAATTAAGGAAGGCATGGTGTCCAGGCTTATTGAGGTGCCACTGTACCCTGCTGTGTTCTGACAATATATAGAAAAGTGAATAAGTTCTAAGCACCATATTTTTGGGAAGCATTTTGACAAAATGAAGAGTGTCCATAGTAGTTTTGCTGGGAAAGAAGGAACTTTATTTTATGCTATGTAAGGGCCCACTGACAAACATAGACATTTTAAACTTTGAGCAAAGGACAACCAGTTATGTGGAGTGAGGGAATATGGGGTTTTCAAGTTAGCTGGCTATCTTCATGTAAATGAAAGATGGTCATGTAGAAGTGAGATTACACTTTGTTTGCTTTGCCAAAGAAGGCAGAAATAGGTAGAAAGAGAGAAATGGAGAATTTAGTCTTGATTTAATGAAGACTGTCCTAACAATTAGAGCTATGTAGTAGCAAAATGGGTTATATCAGAAGGTTGTGATTCATTGCAATTGATTATTAAAGGTAAACTCAGAGACAATGATATGAGCATGATCAATTTATTAGTTAGATTAGCAGAAGCAAATAAATTGCGTTAATGGTCTCTTTTAATGACCAAACACCAGCCTTAACATGGTGTTGTGGACTATGGAATTGGGTAGGTAAGGAACACTATATGATTGGTTACAGGGAAGACAGGATCATGTGGGTGTGAACAACATGATTGGCTATATTGAGAAAGGTTGACTGATATTCAGGTAAGATGTGTGATGATGTTCAGGCAGGACTAAGCATGACCCTTTCTAACTATCAAGAAATGTTAATTGTTTTATGGACCCCACCTGTGCCTTCTAGACTTTGCTATGGGATCACAAATGACAGACTTGCTGTATCCTTGGAAGAGACAAAAACTCTCAACTATAGAAAAACAGGAAAGGAGAGATCATAGGTTTTTTGAGGATGATAATTTTTGGGTATAAACAAATGGATATCTATGAAGTATCCTAGGGGATACTGGCATGAGAGAAAACAATCTTTAAAAATTAAGCTAACTTTGAGCTAACTCATGGATTTCTGAGCTCAACTTAAAGCCACATGAATGCAGATCCAGTGGGATTCCTGAGTGTAACTCAAGCTATGTATATACAAACCCAAGTATAAAATCATAAGGTATAAAACCAGTTACATTTTAAAATCAATACTCTGGATATCAATACAGAAGAAATCAGAGGAACTATTAATTTTATCTTTTCGCAGATTTCTACTTTATTGGGAGACTTCAAAGGCTAGATATTGTTAGTACTTTAGAGATCCTTTCAATTCTGAGATTATGAGATAAAAATGGAACATTTTAGATATCCCCCTAAAGGTTTCTTGTAATAAGTCTTGACCTCTATTGCTTTTATATTGATATAAAATACCATTTAGAGGCTATCATTGTTGAATAAAATATTTGGGAAAAAATCTTAAATATTCTGCTGGGGAAAAAAGTGGGAATATCTTCAACTAGACTATTTGTTGTTAGTTGTTTTTCAGTTACATCCAACTCTTATGACCCCTTTTGGGCTTTTCTTGGCAAAGACACTGGAGTGGTTTGCATTTCCTTCTCCAGCAATTGGACTATAACATCCAAGAAAACAGAGCTTTTTATGACTGCATCAATATATCAGGGGTAATGGATGAGAGCAAAGAATCCGAAGGTGCTTGGTTAGGATCAAAAAGGTTTTAATAGTTAATAAGTCTACTAAATTACAAACTCCATGAGGGTCTACATCATATCTTATTTAAACTTTGTATCTCTCCTAAAAGGTACCATATATACTGAACACATTGGGTGCTTAAAATTGTTTGTTGAGGTGAATTGCATTTGAAGATATTTAACAATTTAGAGGCAGAACATGACTTACATATTCCATTCATTGAAAATTTTTCCCACTACATAACTTCCTGTAGGAAGCTTTGCTGTAACATACATTGAAATACATTACCTGTCATAGTAATTGTCTATGTCACATAGAAAGCTGATTTTTTTTAACATCAATATGGTTTTATGAAAAGTAGAAGGAAAAGTATGGGTTTCATGTCCTTTTCATGTGTTTCTTCCCAAAGGGCTGCCTATTTAACTCTAAATCTATTATGAAGGTTATAGTATGGCTGGGAAATTTAAGCTGGTTTCTTTGAAGCCACAGGAACAACAAACTTTTAGTTTGAAGATCTAAGAGCAGGGTCACAAAATATGTAACAGCTTTGGGAAAGGTAAAGTGCTTAACCCTTTTGTGCTTACTTTTGCCTACAACTGTGTTATAGGGCAATATAGGGTTTTCTCTGACAACTGATAGAGAACCTAGGAGAAGTCCTTGGCAGTGGTTTATTTTATAAGTGCCAGAGATCTTCTACTAAATAGTTATGTCAGCATCCAGACCATCTTCAATCCTATGTCTTGCCACTGGACTTCATTGATGTTGGAGGAGAAAGTGAGGCTTATGACTTTGCACAGCTCTGCTTCATTGAAATTCAATTCACTTGCAAGTCAAGACATCACTCTTTTGATGTCATTGTTCCTCTCTAGGAATGAAGGATGAATGACAAACAACAGCAACAGTACATCAGTCACTGTCAGAAAATCATCATCATCAAAATCTTCTTATTTTTCTTCAAAGCTATAGCAGTTCAGAATTATCTACTTATGTCTAATTTCTTTGGATTTGGAAGGCATTTGTAAGCCTATAGTTAATTTTGCTTATTGCAATGATCTTTGGCAGGACCCTTTAACTTGACAGAAGGACAAATTGTGTATTGGGACCTGAATGACCCAGAAGCTCCAGGGATAGCACCAAAGTATATTTCTCATTTTTTATGTTATTACCTAAGGGCAGATCACAGACCATAAGGGGAAAAATTTGTTATATTTATTTATTTTCTCTATAATACATAGCATAGTCATCTGCACATGGTAATCACACTAAAATATTATTAAATTTTTGAAAGAAAAATGTCACACAATTTAAATTGACATTAAAATAATGATTAAAGACAATGTCATTTTGATATTTAATTATAGAATTCCTTACTGAGTTTATGGCACTGAATTCTGTAGAATTCCTTACTATAATTTACTGGCACTGAAGAAAACAACAAAAATTGGGAAGGGTAACTGGAATAGACCAAATATGTAGAATGAAGGTCCATGTTAAATGTGATGCAATTTGTAAAATCCTCTTGTAAACTTTAAAGTGTTAAATGCTAGCTATTATTATTATTATTATTTATTGTTTCCAATGATAAACTTTGGATGATCCCACTGAAAAAGGTTTAATTTAACTTCAACTTTGAATGTTTTCATCAAAAATTAGAGAGATATAAGTATTATAACAGAAACCATAGTAGTCAATCACTGAGCAGCCACGTAATTGTTGAAGCTAGAAAAAGTGGAATTGATGAGACAGTCATGGGCTGGTGAATGTTTCTTTTTTCAAAATTTTACTTTTTACTCAAACACCAGAACACAAATGCAGAATAGAGAAAGGAAACAAAAACCATATCATAAACTTAAATATTGGGACTTTAATACAAAGTTGGAAAAAAAGCATTCCATGTGCATAGCAGAACATAACAGAGGATTCAAAATATGTAACATTAAATTTTCATTTCAAGAGAGCCCATATGATAGATAATAATCATTGTGTTGAGAATTCTCCATATTTTCTTTGCTTGCTTGTGAGTTTTCTTTTGTTCTCTGCTGTGCACTTTTCACTTTGTTCTTTTTTTCCCCTTCCCCCAACCTCCAAGTTATTCTTTATATATTTGTTTTCAAGAAATACCTTTGATGAGTTATTTCAATTCTCCTTTCTTTTTCCTTGCTTTCCTTGCATTTGAAGTTTCTTATTTATTTGAGGGGATATGAAAAGAGTAGTTCAGGTTACACGTCTCCCCCACATAACCCCAGGATTCTAAAAGGAAGAACTAAGGATTGAATTAATGTGTTAATCATGTAACTGAATAGAAGAGGGCATATGTGAGATTCACTTTGGGGGTATAATTGACAAGGCTTGTCACTTTATTATAACTGGGTGATGAGAAAGAAGAAAGATTTGGTGGCTTCAAGATTTTGAACATAGCTTAAGAGAAATTTTGGATTTTGGAATAACAGTGGGGTTTGGGAATGAGGAATAATGTGTTATATTTTGGATATACTGAGTTTCAGATGCCAAAGGGGAATCTAGGTAGAAATGTTTAGCAGGCAATTGGTAATAGGGGACAGGAGGTCAACAGAGCAATTAAAGCTGAAAATATAGATCTGCATGTCAGCTGCATAGAGAATATAATTAAACACTTAGGAAATAAAGATGTCATTGAGAAAAGTGTAGAGAAAGATAAGATGTTCCAGGAGAGAGGCTTGGAGGACACAAAATTAAGAGGAAGTGTCCTAGTGAAAGTATCTAATACTAGTGGTAAGATAACCATCTAAATACCACGTATAATTTAACTCATTGTCTCGTTATGTCTATAGAATAATGTTTATTGAAAATATTGCAATATACAATTCATCCAGAAGAGGAAACAGGGTGACCATAATGATGTGAGAACTGGGTCTATAAGGATCAACTTCAGAAAGTTGTTTAATCTGGAGAATAGAAGAAAAGTAAAATAAGAGCACTGAATTTAAGTACTGAAGCATTGTCAAAAAGGAGCATTGTATTGGTTCTATTTGGCATCAAAAGACATAATTTGGAGAAATATTCTAAGAATAATTGAGGTAGATTTAGATTTGACATTAGGTTGTTGTTCTTAATCATCATAACTGCCCAAACATGACATGAAAGGAAGTAAGTCAATGGATGTTCCCCCAACTCTTGTTACTAGAGACTGTGGAAGACTTTGAGTAGAACATAGATGACCCCCTGGAAGCCATGTCATAGAGGGATTTGGGGCTTGGCCTGGATTGTATGAAATACCTCTTGGAGTCAATCTCAACTCTGAGATGTGTGATTCTGTGGTCCATCCTCTAGGAATGGGACAATCTCCCTCCAGTTTGGTCCATATCATTAGAAAGTGAAGAATTTTGTTTGCTAGAAAAAATTTAGAAACCTGAATTTTCCCAAAGGAGGCAAAATATTTTTACTATTGTTTGATTTCAGAGGAGTGCAATTTATAGGGGTAATGGGCAAAGCTAGGATAAAACTATGAAATGTTTAATATAACCATAGTAGATAAGAGAAAAATGACTTATACTATACATTCCTCAAATTTTAGCTCTTATTTCATCTGGAATATAAAAACTTGATTCTAGGAAACTTTTAGATTCTGACTCTAACTTGATTTTGTGCTCCCTCTGAACCAAACTAAAGATAGTTGCATTCAACTTTCTCAAATTATAATTTTCAATCATTAAATACTTGTACACTAACCACTGGTAGAGTATATGAATATAATAACATCATATAATGCTTTAAGTTTTATAGATACATTTTATATGATCTCATTTAATTATCAGGAAAAAAAAACAGAAATGCATATGCCCCTCACTTATCAGATTGTCACCCTCTATAACATTAATCAATAAATATCCACTATTAATTAATTAAAGGGTGTTGTTAGAAACTCTTTTTTCCAAAATTGTATTTCATTTTGAGAAGACAGTCACCATATGTAACACAGAGAAGCTCTATCAGCTCCTTTCCACCTTGAATGTCTTTGAGTATGGATTTGGTGATCGATGGTAGTTTTGTTGTCCACATACCAGCCTGAGCACATCTAAAAAACCTCATCACGCATTGATCTCAAGGATAGGGATGTTTCAGTCTTAGAAACCATTGAAGATCACATGACACATTAAAGACAAGTTATGATCTGCACAGGAGGGAATATCCCTACTGGCAAATCTATAGAAGCATTAAAGTGTATCATAAGGTGTTTGAAATATGAAAATAGCGAAAAATCATTGCCTGTACCTTCAAAGAATCTAATACCCAATCAACATTTTATAGATATGTATTAATAGCTAAAAATAATAATAGCTGGCATTTATATTGTGCTTTTTGATTTACAAATAACAGAACTTAACTTGATATGGCGATTTCTAATATTTTCTACAATATCTCTCTTTTGGGTTTTCAATGTAGCTTAGTATGTAATATTAAAATTCATAATTTTCTAGGTGATGGAATTACCTCTAATGTTTTGACCATTCCTTACAACTATGTTAACTCAAAGACTAGAAATATGTGAGTGACTTGAATAAAATATTGAAGATGTTTAGCATTGTAATAATTGAGGAATTCCCTGCTCAGGTTGTTCAAGGAGATATTAATATGAATATTAACTATCCTAAAATAATATATTCTTTTTCTGTAGAAGCAATATTACTAATGAAAATAAGGCACCCAAGCATTGATACTTCAAAGTCCTTTTAACAATGATATGACTAATTTCTTCCATTAAAAGATAAAACTATGTCTTACTGGGGCCTAAATTTAACTCTGAATTCACATTTTTCATGCCAAGATAATTTAGAAACTACAGGTTCAATCAATTTCATAAAACTTCAGTACAGACCTGAAAAAGGTCATTGTGTCAAACATCTAAGGTCAATATGGCTAAATTTAGGGAGACTCATCACCAGAGATCTGTCCCAAAGATACTGTGTACCCTCTTTCCCCACAGCATGTTGTAATTATCATTTAACTATGGGAGAAGCAATCTGAAATCTTTATCAAAAGAGGAAGTACACCCCAAAAGTCATACATTTTTCAAATATGAAGCTAGCTATGATACTGTACATTTGCAGCAATCCTTGTTTCTGCTGATTCATATTCAGATTTAGAATGAAATGTCAGGTCTAAATATACTTTTTGAAGTCTAAAATATACTGCGAGTCTAGCCTATCTAGAATACAGTTTCTGTGAAGAAATATGAGTTTTATTCAATCAGATTCTGAGTGTTTGGAAGACACACTATTCAAAATTTGGGACCTGTCTATAATTAGAATATTGGCTTATAAAATGGAAAATTGGTAATGTTATTCAGATTTGGTCTTTGTAATAAGCTACCTAGAATATGATTTGTTTTTCTCATTTTATGGATTTATAAGGGCTTTCTAATCTTTTCATCATACTTGCCAGAAGTATAGTTTGCTCTCCCTGGAATTGTTAAGTCATTTTCTAATTCCTTCTTCTGGAAATGTTACCATAATTTAAGACTTTTGAAGATTAACAGGTTAGCCTAAGAAAACTGTTGAGGTTTCATAAATCTATGAGCATAAGAATACTTTATGATATCTGAGTTCCAATAGTAAGAATTGTTAATAACAGCTAAAATATTACAAGGTCTTTTTAATATGTTTATTCAGTGAGAAGACCCTGCTTGTCACATAATATTATAGTATAATAAAACTCTTTCCTAGAAAGTCATCCTTTATTGTGGTGTTTTCTTCTAAATCTGAGTATATTTGTTTTTGAAATAAGGACACTTTTAGAATCTTATGATTATTTTAGTCAAAAGGGACATTACATACCATTTTGTCTTATGTTTTCCTGAGGCATGAATTTTTGTAGCTTTGAAATGGAAAAGAATATAAAAACCTTTACCATGTTATTCCAGGGGCAAAAATATCTGACCTGTTCAGACCAATAAAATGAAAGCACTTTATGCTTTGTGTTATATAGTATCAATGTGCCTGTTAGAAATATTCTTATTAGCATGGTTACCAACAACATTTTAGTGGGAAGGTTCAGCAGTAAGTAGTTAATAGATATGTCAAAATGATTAATACATTCTTCATTTTGCCAGTTTTGGGGTCAATATAACTGTCAGATAATCAGAACACTGCTTTTAGGTTTTCATATGATTGAACAGTATCTACAAATCTTAAGCAGTAAAAATAATTCTAACAGAAATACAAACATTGGGAGCAATATTTCTTGAAACAAGTGTGTACATGGAATTCTTTAATTTTTTTCTTAAACTAGCAAAGTAATGAACTAACTTATTGTTACATTTCCTACTTATAACTGATCATAAAAGATAATACATAAAGATTTAAGGTAATTACTTCAATAATTACAATGAAATGGAATATATAGACACAGGTACACTCTGCTAAGTTCTGAGAATATAAATAAAAAGACACAATAACTCATCCTCTCACAACACTCACTTTCCATTTGGATAATACATATGTGGAAGAGTCTAGCCACAGGTGAGATGGAAAGATCTAGTGGTTCCAAGGGGGGAAAAAAAAACTGTTGGCCTTTGAAGAACCAATGAGTATGTTAAATATATCATTAAAAATTTGTTGAATTCTTCATTTTGCCCTTTTGTAAATACTGTTCCTGATTCTTCATAATGTGGAAAATCTGTATTCATTAGATTTATGAAGACATGAGAGAAAAGAGAATTGAGGGTAGATAGGAAAGAAACTCCTCCACCAAAGTTCTATTTTAATATCTCATTGGGGTATAGGGATGGTCCTGGGTTATCAAAGGTCAGATGAAGATAATGGTAATTCTGACAGGTAATACCAAGCTGGAAATGGGCCTAGAAACTAATAATAAATTGACCTTTAGGAATTGTTCTAATTAATTACAGACCCATATCACTATGTTGGTCATGGGTTGATAATTTTCCCCATCAATTTGAAGACCATCTACTAAGATATACAGGAAGGAATTCACTTTATAGGAAGTATAAATTATGCTATGGAAGTTTTTAAGTATTATAAGAAATAAATAAGGGATTCAAAAATCAAATCATTTATTTTAATTTATGAAAGAGGCATTTATTGGGGTGGCCAGGTTGCACAGTGAGTAAGAGCACCAGCCCTGGCATTGGGAGACCTGGGAGAGGTTCCGGCCTCAGATACTTGGCACCCACACAAAATAACTGGCTGTGTAAGCTTGAGCAAGTTACTTAACCCCAATTGCTTAAAAAATAACAGAAAAAGACATTTATAATAAAAAGGATATGTGTTCATTGTGTATTAAGCTATATTGCCCTGTGTTGTCAGCTTTTCCAGCAGATTCCTATTCACAAAAATGGGAGTACAGAAAACAAGAGTCCCATTGGATATACAGGATTGAATGCATAGCTATTTACAATACTAGCAATAACATCTATTTAAGTAAGATATCCATTAGTTACATGTAATTGTCTTATATTAAAAGTTCATTTTATAAAATGTTTTAAGATAATTCTTAGAAATGTGTTGTAGGAGAAAAAGACTAGGACTTCGAACAAAAGTAATGATCAGTTTGGTTGGTTGTTCTCCTTCCTTCTTGAACAGGACCAAAATGACATCAATGTGCTAGAGTCTAGTTTCATTGCATCTGACTGTGGCTGATCAGAGAAACACAAGCTGTGAATCTTCTACTACAGGTCAGGCACAAATAGTCCATATGAATTTTCAGGATAGACTATCTAAATTTGCAAATCGTGTGCTTCTTCTGAGCTATTTCAGTTCTTCTTTGCTCATAGACAACAGCATCTTCTCTAATGTAGGCATACCATGCTGAGAAGTCCTGTGCCAGTATCTCTCATGTCACACAATCAATTACAAAATTCTTAAGAGAGACATTGAGAGTGTACTTTTTTTTGCTTCTTCTCACTATGATGTGAATGCTTGCCCTGTCTGAGTTCTCCATAAAATAATCTTTTTGGCAAAGTCTATGTTTTGCATACAAACAATGGAGCCAGTCCATCAGAACTGCACTCTCTGAAGAAGAGTTTGAATGCTTGCAGATTACTTCAAGAAATGACCTCAGTGTCTGATCCCTTATCCTGCCAGGTGATCTTCAGAATCTTCCTAAAATAATTAAAATGGAAGTGATTCATTTTCCTGGCATGGTGCTGGTATACTGTCCAGGTTTCACAGGCATACAACAATGAGGTCAGCACAACAGCTCTGTAGACCTTCAGTTTGGTAGTCAGTCTAATACCTTCTCTCTCCCACGCTTTCCTTCAGAGCCTGCCAAACACAAAGCTAGCTCTGGCAATGTATGCATCAACCTCATTTTCAATGTGTACATACCTGGAAAGTACACTGCCAAGGTAAATAAACTTATTCACAACATTCAAAACATCTCCATTTGCTGAAACCAATGGTTCCACATATGAATTGTGTGGTAAAAGCTTATGGAGCACCTGTATTTTTCTAGTGTTAATAATTAGGCCAAAATTAGCAGAAACAGCAGAAAATCAATCTGTACTTTGTTATATCTCAGCTTCAGAGGCCACATTGAGTGTACAATCATCTGCAAAGAAAAAATTATGCACCGACACTCTCTCTATTTTGTCTTTCAAGTTGTCTCCATTGTTCATCTTGCCAGCAGTGACAAAGAGAGATACTCCCCCCTATTTCCTTAACCTTTATAGAGATGGACAAATGTGGCATACTTGAATTCCTGTGGCATAATTTCCTCTTGCCATATAACCTGGAGAATTTCAGTCAATTTTTATATGGTTCCCCTACCTTATAAATTTCAGTTGGAATAAAATCAGCACCTGGTGCTTTGCACATGAGAAGAGCCTAATAGAATTCAAAATCTTTTCTTCAGTTGGAACTTCATCTAGGGTGGAATTGACTTCAATCTGAGATAAATGGTCAATGGCTTCAGCATTGATTGATTATGACTTGCTGAGAACCCTGTGGAAATGTTCAGTCCCTCTATCTAGGATCTTGTCCTTATAACTAATTAATGTGTCTCCATCAACACTGAGTAGTTGTGATGCATCATAGGTCTTTGGCCCATAAATAGTCTTCAGGGAATCAGAAAAGCATTTTGGATTGTTACTATCAGCGTAAAACTAAATTTCCTTTTACCTCTTACTGAGTTAAGAACCTGCATCGCTCTAAGCTTTGTTTGTACTTTACTTTCAATGGAATTAAATGGCTCCTTCTTAGAGATAAATGAACTATCCTGCTGATAAATCCTGTGAAGTTCTCATTTTTCATTCTGAATTTCCCCATCATTTTCATCAACCCAGTCTTGATGTTTGTGAGTGTTCTGACCCAGATGAGCAAATGCAGTGCTATACACCAAATTTTTGAAAACTGCCTTTTATGTTCCACTGTTGCCAACTCTGTGTTGACTCAACTTTCCCTCCACTTTAGCAACAACCTATTCCCTCTTAGAGAGTAGCTTAATCTGTTGACATTAACTCTTCTGGTAGTCATTTTGCCTTGGGGATGCTGATTTTGTTGAATGTGAACATTTAGCTTGGAGATGATAAATCTATTATCAGTCCAGCATTCTTCTCCACACATTACCTTCATGGCTCTCACATCTTGTTTGTCTCCTTTCCTAACAATGGCATAGTCTATTAAATGTTAATGTTTGCTGCAAAAGTACATCCACAAAGTTTTATTGTGTTTAAGTAAATGGAAGACAGTGTTTGTGATAAGGTCATGAAATGTACAAGTCTTCAGTAATAAGTCACCAGTGCTGATACTGTTTCCAACTCCATTCCTCTCTAGGACTTACTCCCAAGTCTCATAGTCTGAGTCTACTCTACCACAAAAGTCACACAGAATTATAAGCTTATCTTCTTTTGTGACAATTATTATTAGTGTATCCAGGTCTTCATAAAATTTTCCTTTGACCTCCCCAAGGTTCATCTTGGTTGGATACTAAGCACTGATGATGGTGGCATGATATTTTCCTGCAAATAGCCTTGGCATTGTCATGGGATTGTTATTCACTCCCTTTGAAAGACATACAATCTTCTTGACTAGATTACTTTAATTTGTGAAACCTACATCAGCTTCACAGCACTCCCCTTCATGGCAGCCACTACAGAAAAATGTACATTTGGCTCCAACTTCAGTAAGCTGTCCTTCAGTTTGACAGTTTTGTTTCACTCAGGGCTATTATTTGGATATGATACCTACTGAGTTCTCTTGCAACAAGAGCTGTTTGTCTTTCAGGTCTACTGGATTTTGTGCTGTTTATAAGTGTGTGCACATTCCACGTGCCGATGGTGAGTAGAATCATCTTTGCAGATGTTTTTGTAAATATTTTTTTTGTGTGTCTCCACCACAGAGTGGGATTGCCTGCCTGCTACAGTAATCAAACAAGGGTCAGATAAACAGATAATTTTTGGGCACCTTTTCTAGCTCCTTCCTCAAACCAGGAGGTAAACTGTGCAATCCTTAAAAGTCTCCTCAGACACTGAGGGAGTTGCCAAATCCCAATGCTATTTCCAGAGAGAAAACAACCATATGGTCTGGCCTGCCTGTGTGCAAGATTGTGACTACAGCAGCCAGTGCATCCACACCTGTCTGTTGCCACACAACTTTGAGATGAGTAAAATGGTATGGGTGATGCTTTTCAATTCATGTGTAAATTGGATTTAAGTGAAACAGAGTTGCTCAAAGTTAACAGCCTCACTCTCTCTTCCAGAGTCACCATAGTCCAGTGTCAGGACAGAAACAAGATGACTGGTGATGGCTCAAGGTACACTGGATGACCTTGGCATCTTGATGTCTAACTAAGCTCCAAAGGCTCCACAGAACCTGCTCCAGTTGCCTCCATGGTCATTGGAACAAATTATTCTCATTCACCCATTCCAGCAGTGGACATCTTCACATGCTTGGGTTAGACACCTCCCTAACTCACCAGTGGATATGAAACCTTTCCTACCCTCAACCTGGTTTAGATCGCTAAAACAGTATATTGGGGTGTGGTCGCTGAATATGCTAAAACTTCTTGGTGTCACAGGTGAGAGTTATATGGAACAAGTGAACACCAAAGGTGGAAAGGGCTTGCTTAGCAGCCTTCCTGCCAAAGGTACTAGTCTTCCTGAACACTCCCTTAACCCCCTCCAGTGGTCAGCTAATTCTAAATATAATACTTATTGGTCACATTGAGTGATTTAATCTCTCTGAGCTACAGGTTTTTCATCTGTAAAGTAAATGTAGCAATATTATTTTTTTATCTGCCTTATATAGAGTTGGTATGAAGTTTAAATGCAAACTATTTCCACATGATGTTATTACAATATATAAAAATAATTTCTAAACTTTATAAATATAACCTTTTATTATTATCATTAAAAAGCAATTGTACTTTAGAATACCAAGAGGAAAATGCATCACTCCTTTAAAGATGGAAATAAAATGATAAATGATTTATCCAAAGCGAGATTGGAACAAAGGATCTTTGACTTTAGACCTGTGCCTCTTTGCATGAAAACATGTTGTCTTCTTTTCACCCATCAAAAGTTGGAGGTGAGGAGGCATAATGTTATGGGAATGAGGAGCAGTCATTGAAAAGACCCACATATTAGAAATGGAGAATATGATGAGGACAAAGTCGGTAAGTATCACTGAACTATAGAGGCTGGAATATGTAGAAAAGTGAAATGTATAAGAAGCCTTGAAGAGCCCAAATTATGGTACATTTTGGGTGTTGAACTGAAGAGTTAATATTTAATCCTAGACTTAGTAGATAGCCAGTGGATTTTGTTGAGTAGAAAACTTACATTATTGAATATGTTCAGGAAATCACATTATTAGTTTTGCAGATGATGCATGGAAAAGGAGAGAGACTTGGGGCAAAGAGATGAAATAGAATGCCTGAAATACATGGAAGAAGGGCCTGAACTAGAGTGGTAACTGTAAATTGAAATAAATAAGGAGTGAGGATTCTATGACAACCAGGGGCTATTCCACCACTAAATCCATTATTCCATGATGATATGAAGGGGACATACATCAAAGATGACATAGGCAACTTACTTAATATATAAGGAACAGTTGAAGATGATATTAAGGATCTTAGATGCCTGGAAAAAATATTGTTCCCTTGTCAGCCACATCAACATTTAAATAGAAATGTGTTTGAGGGAAAATAATGAATTTTGTTTCAAATTATTAGTAATGAAATACCTACAGGATATCCAGTTAAACATCTAATAGGAAGTTGGTCTTTGAACTTGGGAGGGAGACACAGGCTTGCTATAAACATCTGAAAGTCATTTACAAAAAAAGTGATAATATAGGTCCATGGAAGTTGGAAAGATTATTGAGAGTAAAGAGAAAAAAGGTAAAAGGACTGAAGAAAGAACCTTTGGATATACCTATTAAGTGACTTTGACATGAAAGAGGATGTGTTAAAGAAGATTGAATAATTGCCACCAGAACCAAGAAAGATCAGTGTCAAAAAAATATCCAGAGGTGAGAGAGTATTCAAGAGGAGAAATAGTTGGTGGTTCCAAAGGATATAGAGATGTCACAAAGGACAAGGATAGATAAAGCAATTAAAATGTCATCTTAACTTTAGAGCAGTTTCCATTCAGTGATGAAATAGGAAGCCAAATGACAGAGGAATTAGAAGATAGAGGCGATCAAGTGAAAATATTGAGGGAAATGGATTTTTAGGAAATTTAGCTTAGGAAAGACAACGTATTGGATGATTACTCTTAGAAATAATAGGATCTAGTGAGAATTTAATTTTTTAAATTGTTACATTGCATTTGGACCTTTTTAGGCAATATAATAAGAGCCAACATAAAGGAAGAACTAGAAAAATAAAGTGAGAAAAGCAATTTCAACATGGCCAATTTTCTAGAGAAGGCAGGAGACAATGAGATCAAGGTCCATGAGAATCAGCAATATTCTTGAGTTAAATGACATCTTTATTTGGCATGGGTTCCAGCTTCAACCATCTAGAATACCTGTAAAAAAAACAACTCTAAACAAATTTTAAAGCTACAGAACCCACAAAGAGACAGAGAGCAACACATTTACCACTGAAAGCAGCCTGGCAGGCTGATAGGAAAGCTCTATCACAGCATACTGGGACCTGAATGCAGTCCCCAGTGAACTGCAGTTCCAGCCCCAGAGTGTGCCCGACCAGTGACCAGAATGGCCAGAGCAGACTTCAGGAGAGTGAATCACCAGAAGCTGTGGCAGTTTCCAGACTCCTCAATACATAAATGCTGAAGAGAAAATAAAATTCAGTGGGGGAACTTGGTGGTAAGGGAGAAGGAAAAGCACAGTCTGGCCCCTGCTCCTGGGGCAAGAAATGGCAGAAGCATGGCCATGCCATGTGGCTGCTTTCAGAGTCCCTAGAATGCATAGCATAGGGGGAAGTGACCATTCAGAGAATAATTGCTCTAGTTTGACCTTCCTGGATCTGGATTTCAGTCTTGGCTGACGGTTGTGGGGTGAGTGAACAGTGAGCCAGAGCTTCTGGGAGTTGTAGAGAGGGCACCTAACTAATAGCTCCAGCAGCTGAAAAATTCCCAGCAATTTGGGCCAAAGCTCTCTGCATTCTGTAAGCAGAGCTCTACCATGGCAAAAAGCTCAAAAGTCAAGTAAATAGCAAGATGAGGAAGTGCAATAAGATCATACAACCCTTTTTTGGGGACTAAAAAGAACAAAGCATGGAACTGGAGGAGCACAGTGAAGTCAGAAGTCCTACATCAAAAGCTTCCAAGAAAAATATGAATTGGTCACAGGCCATGCAGGAGATCAAGAAGGATTTTGAAAATAAAGTAAGAGAAATGGAAGAAAAACTGGGAAGAGAAATGAGAATGATGCAAGAAAATCATAAAAAGTGAGCCAACATTCTGCTAAAGGAGACCCCCAAATTTCTGAATCAATTAACACCTTAAAAATACACTAACTCAAAAGGCAAAAGAGGTCCAAAAAGCCAATGAGGAGAAGAATGCCTTAAAAAGCTGAATTTGCCATATGGAAAAGGAATTTCAAAAACTCACTGATAAAAATAATTTCTTCAGAATTAGATTGGAACAACTGGAAGCTAATGACTTTTTGAAAAATCAAGTTACTATTACACAGATTCAAACAAATGAAAAAATACAAGGCAATGTGAAATAACTCATTGGAAAACTACTGACCTGGAAAATAGATGCAGGAGAGATCATTAAAAAATTATTGGACTACCTGAAAGGCATGATCAAAAACAGAACAGAACCTAGAAATCATCCTTCAAGAAATTCTCAAGGAAAATTGCCCTGATATTTTGAACCATATGTCATAATAGAAATTGGAAGAATTCATAGGTCAACTCTTGAAAAAGATCCCAAAAAGAAAACTCCTAAGAATATCATAGCCAATTTTCAGAGTTCCCAAGTGAAGGAGAAAATATTACAAGCAACCAGGAAGGATCAATTTGACTATTGTGGAAATACAATCAGGATAACACAAGATCTGTCAGCTTTTACATTAAGGATCAAAAGGCTTGGAATATGATATTCCGGAGGTCCAAGGAGCTAGGATTAAAACCAAGAATCACTTACCCAGCAAAACTGAGTATAATGCTTCAGGGGAAAATATGGATATTCAATGAAATAGAGGACTTTCAGGCATTCTTGATGATAAAACCAGAGGTGAACAGAAATGCTAATCTTGCTTCTTGAAATTGAAACTTTCAATTTCAAGAAATAAGATTAGCATGAGAAGATAAACAGTGAAAATAAATCACAAGGAAATTATTGAAGTTGACCTATTTACATTCCTACATGGAAAAACAATAATTGTAATTCATGAGACTTTTCTCAATATGAGGTTATTTGAAGTGAATATTTACGTATTGTGAGTGTATGCATATGTGTGTACATGTATATATAGACAAAGGGCACAGGATGGGTAGATTATGAAGGAATGACATCTTTAAAATAAAATTAAAAGGTGAGAAAGGAATATATTGGGAGAAGGAGAAAGGGAGAGATAGATCAGGGTAAATTATCTCATATAAAAGAGGCAAGAGAACACTGTTACAATGGAAGGGAAGAGCAGGAAGGTGAAAGGGAATGGGACAACCTTACATTCATTGAATTTTGCTTAAAGAGGGAATAACATACACATTCAATTGTGTATCTTACCCTACAGGAAAGCAGGGGGGAAGGGGATAAGAAGGGGAGTGATAGAAGGGAGGGCAGATTGGGGGAGAGGGTAGTTAGAAGTAAACACTTTTGAAAAGAAACAGGGTTAAAGTAGAAAACAGGAAAGGTGGGGAGTGGGATAGGTTGAAGGGAAATGTAATTAGGCTTTCACAATATAACTACTATGTAAATGTTTTGTGTAACTACACATGTACAACCTATGTTGAATTGCTTGTTTTCTCAGTCAGAGTGGGTGAGGAGGGAAGAAGGGAAAGATTCTGGAATTCAAAATTTCAAAAAACAAATATTAATGCATGTTACATGCAACTGGAAATAAGATATACAGCCACTGAGGTATAAAAATCCATCTTGCCTTACTAAAAAGTTAGTGGGGTGATGGGAGAGGGTATAAGAGAGAACAGTTTGGGGGATGGGGTATTCAGTAAGCTTGCTATTTTGGGATGAGGGGTAGGGGAGAAATAGAGAGAAAAAGTTGTAACTCAAAATTTTACAGAAATGAATGTTGAAAACTAAAAATAAATAAATATTTTTAAAAGGCTGTTACATGTGAAGAGGAAAAAAAGAGTTTTCCACAAATGGCCTTTTTTTAGTAAGATATATGGTAATTTCTTTAGCACAGAGTCTTGGGAGAAATGCAATAAGATGTTTAAGGAAAGAAAATTAAATATGGAATAACTTTTGGAGTGGCTGGAATATAAAAAATATTAATAGGAAGATAGACTTGCCTTTCTGCAATGAGACTCAATGTAGAGCTCACATATTTTGAAGTCTCTTTTATGAATCTTATTGATATTGCAGTTGATCACTTTTAAATTATTTAACAAACATAAACAAAAATAAACAAACAAGAAAACTTTAATTAGAGATATTTTCTTGTAGCCTGTGGCATTTGAATAATGAAAGAAAGAAAGAAAGAAAGAAAGAAAGAAAGAAAGAAAGAAAGAAAGAAAGAAAGAAAGAAAGAAAGAAAGAAAGAAAGAAAGAAAGAAAGAAAGAAAGAAAGAAAGAAAGGAAGGAAGGAAGGAAGGAAGGAAGGAAGGAAGGAAGGAAGGAAGGAAGGAAGGAAGGAAGAAAAGGAAGGAAGGAAGGAAGAGAAAGAAAGATAGAAAGAAAGAAAAAAGAAGGAAAGAAAGAGAAAGGAAGAAATAAAAGTAACCAAAGAACAAAAGAATGAAGGCATGAAGGAGAAGGGAAAAAGAGAGATGGAAGAGTAAGAAAAAAAATAGATGAATAGAGCATATATTGAATATTTCCTGTTAGCCATGTACTATGCTAAGTGCTAGGATTATAAATGCATGCAAACAAGACAGTGTATAGGTCTAAAATTGTCATTCTAATGGGAAAAGACAACAGATAAACTGATGTTAGAAAGCTAGAGAGAAAAGATGTACCTGAACCTAGGAAAGGTGGCTAGTAAGGATGCTCACTTTGGAAAGTGAAGAGAGGAATCAGGAGTGAGGTAAACTGGACTGGGACCTTTACTGAAATTGCTTTGGAGAGTAATGAGTCACTGATCAGGAGAGCAGGACCTCAGGGTATAGCTTTAAGAAAAGTAAACAGGAGGAAAAACTTCCAAATTTCTTGGGTTTAGAAAATTAGGGCATCAGATTCAAGATGACAGAGTAGAAACAGGACTTCTGCAGGGCTCTAGCTCCTACCTCCTCCAATTTATGTAAAATGTAACTCTCAAGAAACTTTGGAGCTACAGAACCCAAAAAATGACACAGAGAAGCTAACCTCCCACCAAGGACAGCCCAGCAGGCCAGCAGGGAGCAGCCAGAGCAGTGCTATGGGAGCTGAGCCCAGCCCCACACAAGCCAGAGGTCTTAGACCCAGGGTGGGCTGACCAGCCAGCAGCATGAGGGACTTCAGAAAACCAGCAGCTGTGGCAGTTTTCAGAATTATCAAAACATAGATGCTAAGGACAAAGTGAGGTCAGTGCAGTGTGTACTTTGGGATCTGATAGTTTGGGAGTGGGGTCGGCCTTTGCCACCAGAGAGGTAAGGGGCTGAGGCATAGTGGCTGTGCAGCCACTGCCATGTGGCTGCTTCAGCTCCTGGCCTGCAGAGTGTAGGGGCACCAACCAACCAGTCTGAGAGGTAATCACTCTTGCTTAAACCTGCTTGGATCTAGATTGTGATATAGGGTGGAGGTCCTAGGGTGTTTGACCAGCTCACCAGAGTATGTGGAAGATTCAGAGAGGGCATCCAACTAATATGTATGGCAGGCTGAGAAAACCTCAGTGATTGGGATGAACCTCCTCTGATGGGCAGCAGAGTCCTATTGAGTCAAAAAGCCCAAAAGTCAAGTAATGAAAGACAATGAGGAGAAGAATGCCTTAAAAAGCTGAATTTGCCAGATGCAAAAAGAATCTCAAAAGTTCAGTGAAGAGAATCATTCTTTCAGAATTAGATTGGAACAAATGGAAGCTAGGGACTTTATGAGAAATCAAGATACTATTAAATAGATCCAAACAAATGAAAAAAATATAAGGCAATGTGAAATATTTCGTTGGGGAAACCACTGACCTGGAAAATAGATCCAGGAGAGATAACTTAAAAATTATTGGACTACCTGAAAGCCATGACCAAATAAAGAACCTAGAAATCATCCCCCAAGAAATTCTCAAGGAAAATTGCCCTGATATTTTATCACCGGAGGGCAAAATAGAGGTTGAAATAATCTGCCAATAAACTTCTGAAAAAGATCCCTAAAAGAAAAGTCCTGGGAATATTATAGCCAGGTTCTGGAATTAACAGATCAAGGAGAAAATATTAAAAGCTGCCAAAAAGAAACAATTTGAATATTGTGGAAACACAATCAGGATAACACAGGGTCTGGCAGCTTCCACACTGAGGGATCAAAGGCGTTGGAATATGATATTCTTGAGGTCAGAGGAGCTGGGATCAAAATCAAGAATCAACTACACATCAAAACCTGTATCACGTTTCAGAGGAAAATGTGGTTATTCAGTGGAAGAGAGATCTTTCAAACATTCTTCATGAAAAAAAACACAGAGTTGAACAGAAAATTTGTCAGTCAGATACGAGAAGCAAGAGAAGCATGAGAAGGTAAACAGGGAAAAGAAATCATAAGGAACTTATCAAAGTTGAACTATTTATATCTCTACAAGGAAAAAAGATAATTGTTACTGATGAAACTTTTCTCAGTATGAGAATAGTTTTAGGGAATACGAATGTGTCTGTGTATACACACACACACATACATATATACATACATATATGTGTCCGTATAGGAGGGTACATGGGTGTATGAATACATATGTGAATGTGTGTGTATATGTATGTATGTATATATGTATGTACAGGTATACATAGATAGAGGGCACATGGCCAATTTAATAGGAAAGGATGATACTTAAAATGTGATATTAAGAGGTGAGAGAGGAATATAATGAGAGGAGATGACAAGAGACAGAATGGGGTAAACTATCTCATATAGAAGAAGCAAGGGAAAATGGTTACAATGGAGAGGAAGAACAGGAAGGCAAAAGGAAATGGGTCAACCTTATTGTCATTGAATTTAGCTTAGGGAGGGAATGACATAAACACTAAATAGGGTATCTCACCCTACAGGAGAGTAGGGGTGAAGGGGAGGTTAGGGGGGATGATTGAAGGGAGGGCAGGCTGGGGGGGAGGGAAGTTGGAAGCACCCACTTTTGAAAAGGGACAGGATCAAAGTAGAGAATAAAACAAGTGGGAGGTGGGATAGGAGGGAGGGAAATATAGTCAGTCTTTTGCACTATGGAAATGTTTTGCATAGCTACACATGTACCACCTATACTGAATTGCTTATCTTCCCAGTAATGGTGGGTGACAAGGGAGAAAGGGAATGAATCTGGAGTTCAAATTTTTTAAATAAAATCCTTATATATATATATATAAAATAATATACATTATATATATAAATATATTATTAATATTATTTTCCATGTAGCTGGGAAATAAGACATACAGGCACTGGGGCATAGAGATCCACCATGCCATACTGGAAAATCAGAGGGAGTATGGGAGAAAATATGGAAGAGGGCAGATTGGAGGAAGGTATATCCAGTGGGCTAGGTATTTTAGGGTGGTGGGTAGAGGAAAAAAATGGGAAGAAAATTTGTAACTCAAAATCTTGCAGAAATGAATGATATAAACTAGAAGTTAATAAAAAATTTGATTTAAAAATAATAATAACAAAAGAAAGTTAATTGAACTTGTCTTGAATTATTTTCCCCTGATTACAGAGATGGAAACTGATATTCAAACTTTGCATTCACATGTCACTTTCTGAGTTTTAATTATGATATATAAAATCTGTAACTACATCTAATGGAGAAATCCCTTTATTGGAACTTCTTTGAAGTGTAGGATCTATCAGTTACTGAATATTTTTAGTAGTTACATGAGGTGGATAACATATAAATAATATTTCCCATGACCACATAGCTAGTAGGTGTCAGAAGCAGTATGTTAACTTAGTTCTTCCTGATTCCAATCATGACACTCTCTCTATTATACTATATTGCCTATATTTAAATTCATATCTGTATCAGAGATGAATATGGCTTAAAGTTTCTGGTTATTAACAATCTAATTTTGTCCTGTACTTGGGGAATTTATGTAAACTTTTTGTCTCCATCATTATTAAAATGTTTCTTGAAGCCAGAGAGGGATTTATCTAGGAGAATAGGAAGAGAACTTAAGGACAATATGAGAAGAATCAGAGGGAAAGAATCCACACTGATAGGAAACATGGCAGAAAACTAAAGAAAATCTTTTCCTTTAAAAAAAAAAATCTTTCTTGGTGTTAGCATTAAATATGTTTTTTTTTTCAAAATAACCATGAATCCTAACATGAGAATGAAAGTTATAGGTCATAATCTTTTGTTTTATACATGGTTGGATAACAGATTTCTATAGTTGTCTCAAATTACCATCTACAAGAGAGCAACTGGGTTCTTCTCCTAAAGGCCAAGAGGCTCATTGCCATTTACCCCTAAATATCAATAATTCTAATGAGTAATCTTAGACATTGAAAGGCTGAATATTAGGAAACTGAGAAAAGAGATGGTATGGCTCAGTCTGAGGGATTTGTTCTCTCCTACTTTCCTCTATTATGGTTTGCTAAATATATCTACAAACAGTGTAAAGAACTAGGCTGGCTTATTATTATTTCACTTTGAATAACAATGGGATGAAAAACCATTCTGGAAAAGGACATATCTAATTGGATCTTGACAAGGACTACTTTAGAATTAGGGAGGGAAATGAGACAAATATTTATTCTATCCAAAATATAAAAGAAAGTGATTTCACTAATACCAGCAAAATTACTGAAGAATTTCATTTGAGTTGTTAATTACTGAATTTACTTCACAACTTCTGAAAAGTAAAAGTGACATTTCTAATTACTTCTCTGGATTCCTATTCCCAGTGTAGATTTAGAAAACTGACAGAATTTAAATAAAGATATTTTATTTCACAACAAGGCTCTACCAAGAAATTAACAGCAAATAAAGTACCTGGCCCTGGTGAAATCAATGAAGAACTCTATAAATCATTCCAACAAGTTTTATCCTCTGTTGCAGCCACTGCTTTTAATAATTCTTTCTGTCCTAGATTATTATTCAGTGCATGCACCCAGATGACATTCATGAAGAAAATAAATATAAACATTAAGAAAAATGAAGTAGCCTATAAATCTCTTTTAACATGAAGACTATTTTGACCAGCAACTGAGCTGTGTATTTTAGACTGATAGAGTAGGAAATCTCTGTTAAGGAAGACTTAGATTCAAATATTGCCATTCTCCTAAGATCAGAGATTAATAGATTTAGATTTTGAAGGGACCTAATAGATGTTTAACTAGTAACTGACAATTCCACTGAGTATCAATTTCCTTATCTATAAAATTGGCAAAATAATATTGAAGCATGCTAAGCACCTCTCAGGCTTCTCGTGAGCCTTAAAAGACAAAACCCTCTATAAATGTGAATTTTAGTATTAGTATAATTACTGTTGTTGTTGTCATTTTAATTCAATTTCAACTCTCTTAAATTTGTTAGGAAGAAGATCTGCAGCATTTATTATCTTTTCTTGCCCTGTGGCTATATGCCTTCACACATAGCCCAGACTTTGCATGCTAAATAAATTTGCTAAAAACAAAGGCTCAAGAGATAAAGCAATATTTTTTCCTTGCAACTTTCCCAATGAGATTCTAGTGGAGGGTAAACTCAGTATGAGTTAACAATACATAAAGCAATGCAAAACTTAATATGATCTAATGATTCATTATGAAAGGTAAAATATAGAAATAAAGGTGGTGGCCCCAATATACAATAACTTGGTGAATCAATCTTGTGCAGGTTTTGCTTACTTGTGTGTGTCACAGAAACTGTAATGATTCATAGTTATACAGCATGCATATGTGTACAAAGTGTTTTAAAATCATTATCTCAACTGAGCCTCTCAGCAGTGTTGTAAAGTATGTGTCACAGTATAGAGGTTAGGCGAGTTGCTTATGGTCATGTAGCTATTATGTGCCACATTTGAATCTAAACATTCCTGAAATCAAATCCATCTATTATCTTGTCTATTAATATTGTATATTGTAATAATTGTCTATGATTCTGGATTCTAACTTGATAGTGTCCTGAAGTTATTCTCAATGGATGTGCTCCAATGCATCATTCTTCTTTTAAAACCTAGGGGCTTAATGAGAGGAGAGTATACTAAAAATTATGGATATCCTCATTTTGAGAACTATGCTCATGTGAATGTAGCTTAAGAGCATGTTAGTTTTTTTTTTAGGGTAGCTTATAATACCTATCAAATTGAGCTTGTAACACTTTGTAATATTAATGTTATTTCATAAGAATTGTTTTGGAGCCATTTCTTTTCTTTTCTTTTTGGAGGCAATTGGGGATAAGCAACTTGCCCAAGGCCACACAGCTAGGTTTGTGTGTGTGTGTGTGTGTGTGTGTTAAGTGTCTGAGGCTGGATTTGAACTCAGGTCCTCTGGATTCCAGGGCCAGTGATCTATTCACTGGGCCACCTAGGTGCCCCCAAGGAGCCATGTTTCTAACACACTTTACTAGCACACTTAATTTGAACTCAAATTAAGGACTTTCCATTATAATGGTAATGGTAATTTGAAAATCTTCCCTGCCCCTTTATAAGCCTAAGGGAATTTGAAGATCTCCCCTGCCCCCTAATAGATTGAATATAATCACATGGAGCCTGTGGTGGGAGGAGTTTGATTAAGGATGGAGCAGAGCCCACAGGAAGCTGGGTGTCAGAGGAGCTGGGTGGTGGGAGATACAGTACACCCTCAGGGAGCTAACTAGGCTTGTGAGTGTTTGCTCCCTGCTCTGATAGTTAGGCTTGTGAGTATTGGCTTGTGGAAAAGTCAAAGGACGGAGTGGTTCTCTGCTGTGTTATGGTATATTAACTTCTATGTTGCTTTGATGGATTTGGCTTCCTGCTGCTGAGACTATCTTTTCTGGTGTCTGAATAAATGTTTTGTTTCTGTCTTTTACATGGAGAATATGTTAAATTTTGCTATTGAGAATTATGTCAGCATATTTACAGTCACTGTCGATGTTGTGAATATAATGTTGGCACTACATTTGGCAACAAGGATGGGATTACAAAATATCAGAGTTAACATCTCTCATCAGTATTGATATTAGAGTATCTATGTGAGTTTGGTCATTACTTTGGAAAGGCCAGTGATGTAACTATTCACTTTTTTGTTTGTTTGTTTGTTTTTATTTTTGTTTCTATAAAACAAGAGATGGAAGAGACCTCTGAGGTCACCCAACTCATCATCATCTCATGGAATGATACAGTTCCCAGAGGAATTATGCATCAGATATCACACTATTCCTTTCATGGTGATAAATTGGAATGTTCCAAACACTATAGCTCAACAACATTGCCAAGTGATTGTGACAGAGAGAGGACAATGGAGGTCCAGAAGCTTACATGGCAGAAAAAACAAAGGAGAAAGGCAAAAGAGGAAAAAGAAAATGAATTAGATGGAATTTTAATAAAATAGTGGCACTATTATATTTGCACTTACAACCAAACTTTACATATGTGATAAAATTTCTATGACTTCTTTTGTTTAAATCTATTTTTTCTTCACAAATATGTTTAGTCTCTGTGCTACAGAAGAATTCTCTTAAGTATGTTTCTTTGAAAAACAATTCTGAAAATGTTACAGAATAGCTGTGGAAGTATACTTCCCTCGGGATATTTTTACAAGTAAAGGTTCTAGATTCATTTATTTGCAATAAGTGAATAGTGAATATCAGCCAAATAAACAATAATACTGGCAAAAAGATGAAATATGTATTATTATGGTTTGGAAGGATTGACTAAAGCAAAATGAGTAATGTAAAATGATTTTAGTATATAAATTTAGGATTTGCAGACTGAGATAATAATATCTGATATATACATATGCATTTAAAGTTTACAAAACATTTTAGATGCATTATCTTATTTGAGCTACATAACAGTTAGTAGCAGAGAGGTTGTCATCATTGCCATTTTACAGGTGAGAAAGTAATTTGTATTAAAGTCTTTATATATCATGTGTCTGAGAAAAAAAGCAGTGAATAAGGTGATTATATAATGTAAGATATAATTTTAATATTTAAAATTAAAAGCTTTAAATTAAAACTCTTCAAACAGTTTGACCTAGAAATTCCAAGACCAGATAGAAAATCCAAGGAGGTCAAAGACAGATGGAAGGTCTGAATAGAAAGACAAATATAGATATAGATGGTACTAGATAGACAGATAGATAAATGGATAGATAGGTAGATAGATAGACAGATATGTTATACACACAATGTGTATGTGTATAGCCACATTGTTATAGAAAACATGAAAACAAATTAAAGAATAGATGTATAAACTGTGACATATAGACTGACAAATATGAAGTGTACAAAAGTTAATAGTAACCATTTGAAATTGTGTGGATTAATGATGTTGCTGCTGATAGTTAACATTTTATGGCACTTATTCTAGACATTGCACAAGAATTTTAAAATTATCTTATTTTATCTTGTTATGCCCATTTTACATATAAGGAAACTGAGGAAAACAGAGGTTTAATGACTTTCCAGGGTTACCCAGCCAGGAAGTTTCTGAAGACATTTTAATTCTGGTCTTCCTGATCTCAGTCCCAGAACTCTATCCATAATACCACAAAGTTACCTCATAAATGAATCAAGTGGGCAGAATCAGAATTATTTTCCACAATGAATGTATTAATATATAAGAAAATAACATCTAACAATACCCAGCTCTTGGTAATGGTAAAGACTATTCTTGGTCACTTTTCCTAAAAAGGCTTATGAGTGAATTTAGGAAATGTATACACTAACAGGGTTATAATTAATCATTTCTGTGATTATCTATCAGGAAATGATGTTATTGCTAACAAAAAGTTCTTAGAAGACTTTATAAAGGTCACAAAATCAATATCTTTTTTAGAATATTAATCATTAACAAAACAGAGAAACAAACATTCTCTATTTATTAAATCTATATTGTTTTACTCTTATAAAATAACAGTTTGGTAACAATGAAACTAAGTTTAAATCCCACCTCTGTTTCTCTCTGTGTGACCTGAGGACTAAGTTTCTTCATATTAAAAATGATAGAACTATAGTAAACAGGTTCTACATTTCCTTCTTGTTCTGAATATTTGATCTCTTATAACCCTTTTCTAGAAAATGGGAAATGTTCTTATTAGGGATATGCTCCAGAATTGTCAGGTAAGATTTGTCTGTGATAAGTAGGATCTCATCTTTTCCAGTCTCTGCCCCTATACCCATATTTAACACATATTGAATCATAAATTTTAAAATAAAAGCATAAGAATGATCCCACTTTGTATCTTTTTCTTAAAAATCCATCTTTTCATGATTAGGAAAGTGGTATGGAATGTAGTTAATGGGCCATGTCTAGGACATGCCTCAATAAGGCAAGAGAAATATGTAAGATGCAATAGGACTGCAATTTTATGGGTTAGCTGAGTATGGATGGTTACGAAGTGCTGTTTATTTTACTGATTGTTCTGACATTTTTACTGCCTCCATTTTGTAATAGCCTTACATCAAGTGAATTATAGTACACAGTCTTGGGTGCTTTCACTAAATTAGTATTTTATTTTGAATAAACAGATCTATTACAAATGAAGCAACTTATATTTAAGATGATAGAATGTAATTTGAAACCTTTATAAGGCCATTTTCTTTTTCATATGGGAATGCAATCATAAGGTTATTAAGGTTTAAAATTCAATTTGACCTCTAGGCTTGACTGAAAATGAAGAAAGCTGATTGATTATTTGAAGGAGCCTTCACAAGATAGCAGTCCTCTTCTCAGCAAGTTGTCTGAGAACTTTGGTGTGGATTAGCACCAGTGACAAGTATCCCAGTGGTTTCACATAAACCTACACTTATAAAATTAAGATTTCTATCTAGATAATAAATCTCCCCAAATTTTTATTAAAAGGGACAACATTCAAAGAGGAATGCATGGCTAAATCAAGATCAATCAAGCAACCAACATTAATTACTTTAATATGAAAAAGACAAAAATATTGCCTGGTTTCAACAAACTTACTTGGATTTTAATGAGGAAGGCAAGATATATACAGACTGGATGCAAAATAGCAATAGAGTTGAAGGCATTAGCATTTCTGTGAAAAAAAGTTCCAAATATTTTATTTTCACCTCACAGCTCCAGATGCAATGTCTGTAGGGTGTGAGGGTGGACCCTGGAGAGAAGATGGTATTTCATTTGAGTTGTGAAGGAGGATGACAAGATTTTAAGAGCTGTGAATGAGGAGGAAGAAAAACATTCCAGACATCAGGGATAGTCATTAGAAACATAAAGGAAGAAGAATATTCCTAAATAAAAATCTTTTATTTAATATTATTGGATGAGGAGGAGTGGTTTGATGAAATTCTTGGGGAGAGGGGTATGAGGGATTATGAGACAATTAAGTTCTGAGTGAAGAAACAATCAACTTTATATTCATATTTGAGATTGAAAATATCCACACTCATCTTTCCCTGCCTTAATAAGCTGAGTATATGGAGAACAATGCAGAATAAAATAATAATAAAGCCTAAAATTGCACTAAGATATTTGGGACAAACTGTATAATTTTCTTTAATGTAGACCTTATCGAAATGAATCACTTTTACTATTTCTCTCTCTCTCTCTCTCTCTCTCTCTCTCTCTCTCTCTCTCTCTCTC
>NW_027185790.1:0-34358 GCF_028583685.1 Petaurus breviceps papuanus
AACGGTGGTATCATCCACCCCATTTTCATGAAAAAGGAAAAAAAAAAAGATGAAGTGACCTGCCCCAGGATCTTAGATCTAGTGTCTGAGTCAAGATTTGAACTCAAGTCTTGCTGACTCCAGACCCAGTGTTTTAGCCATTGCATACAGAGTACACAGACAAACACACAGATACACAGTAGAGAAACTATGTAAAAGACCCAGACTACTAAACATCCAATGTAGATATAAGTGAAATAGTTGGACCTGAAGCTAGACTTCTCCTTTTAGTTCCAATCTTACTGGAACTTGCATATCTATTTTGGTAAGCCCTTGAACTATCTCTGTCTTTGGAGGGAGAAAGAAATCTCTTGCCAATTGTGTACCTGATAGACATATGATATCTATTATGCTAGATCCTGGCAAATACCTTTCAAGGATTCATCTGGATGTCATTAAGCATTCATTTTACCCCTTTCCAGAAAATTCAGTAGCAGCCAAGAAATTAGTCATAGTTCCTTCCTAATTAAAGTTCTCTCTAGACAGATGGGATGTAAATAATGAGAAAATAAGAAATAAAGAGCAAAGATGGTTAGCAAAAAATGCGGGGATCTTGAATAGTCAAACTCAAGTACTGGCTGGTATTATATGTTTGAAAACATAATTGATGTATTCTTTTCCATAAAATCTAATTAATTAAGGTGAAAAAGGAGCTCTATTGAGTCATCTAGTTCAGCTATTTCTGTGACAGTATTCTTGGCAGTGATTGTAGTGTTCTTTGTCCAGACTTCAAATACTTGAGAAATAGCATTTCAATATCTTGGTGAATGACTTTAAAAAGTATCATTATTATTTTATAATATCATAGTTTAATTGAAGTTTATTTCAAGTACCTTTCTAGATATTTCTGCTGTTTAGTTATTATAAAGGGATGGGAACCTGTGGCCTCAAGATCATATGGTTTTCTCAGTCCTTGGGTGTGGCCTTTAGACTGAGTCCAAGTTTTACAGAATGAATCCTTTTATTAAGAGGATGTGTTCTATGTAGTTCAGATTCAGTAAAATGGCCTCACTTGAGGACCTAGAGGGCCACATTGGCATTGGGGTCACAGGTTCCCCACCTCTTTTATCAGTTTGTGTTCTTTAAGTAGGTTAGTCCCAGTGTGTTAATATTGAGTACTATAATTGCCACATCTCTCAGTAACAACCATAAACTCATCCAGAACAATCTTTGAACCTGTTTTAGTTCTTGTTTGTTTGCTTTATTTTTGTTTGTTTGATCTTTAGTGAGAAAAAATCCTTTTCTATTGATTTTTTAATCACAAATACACTCAAATAAAATAATTAGAGATTTTAATACATACCATGGAATGATGCTTTCAAAACTGGATCAAGAATTCAGTTTAGCATGGATTTAAGTCTTTCCTCTAATACGTATTTGTTGTATGGCCATAGGCAAGTTACTTCATGTCTCAATAATTCAGGGACCTCTTTAAGATGATAAATTTTACAAGGTTACATTAAGTAAATTCTTCATATCATTGACTTCCATTAACATTAGTAAATAAAAATAACAAGAACGACCAAAACTTCCCTTTACTGACTTCAAGTTTACTACTATTTGGGAATTTGGGGCCAGGGAAATTCAGTAAAATTCACTAAGCAGTTGTACAAATAGAGGCAAGAGTGACATGTGGATAAGTCTTAGAATTGGATTAAGGAAGTCTTTTTTTTTCTCTGCACAGCTAGCTCAAGAAAAAAAAGGAGCTGACTACTTTTAAAATTTATTTTATTTTTAATGTAAGGAATAAAATAAGGACTTCCACAAATAGTAGAATAAAAAAAAAGATTACACATGAAATTGAAAATCTTCTATGCAGAGCTTGCTATTCCTTTCAATTATACAACAAAATTATAATGTAAATTTCTTCCTTCCTGCCCTAAAGATTAGACACCTACAATTAGACACAAATAGGTATGCACACACATGCACAAACACTCACCCACATACACTGTGTGTATGTGTGTGTAAAATTATTGTCTTCATACTTCTATTTATCAGTTCTTTCTCTGGATGTAAATAGCTTTTTATTCATATGCCCTTTATTGTTAATTTGGCTATTTATAGTACTGAAAATGACTAATTCACTCAAAGTCATTCTTAAAACAATATTTCAATTGCTATATACAATGTTCTCTTGGTTCTGCTCATTTTGCTCTTCATTATTTCATGCTAGTCTTTCCATGTTTTTCTAAAATTGAGCTCACCACTTATAGAATAGTAGTATTCTATCACAACAATATAACATAAATTATTCAGCCCTTCCACAATTGATGGACATCCTTGCAAATTGTAGCTCTTTACCACCACAAAGAGAGATGCTATAAACATTTCAGAACATTCAAGTTCTCTTCCTTTTTACCTAATCATCTTTGGAAGTAGACAAAGCAGTGCTATTGCTGGGTCAAAGGGTATGGGTAATTTGATAATTCTTAGGGCATTATTCCAGATTGCTCTCCAGAATGGTTGGATCAGTTCACTAGTCTACCAACAATGAATCAATGTCCCAATTTTCACATATTTCTTCCAACATTTACCATGTTCACCTATCATTTTAATCAATCTGGTCAATGTAAAATAATAGCTCAAGGTGTTTAAATAATAATTTAAAGCACTTATATGAGTATAAATATGAACTAATTCTCCAGAACAACTCATTCTTTTATTGGATACTTTTCAGATTTATAAAATTATTATTTTTTTCTTCAGCTGAACTTTTCCTTCCTTAAACATTCACTCACTTGTCCTGGTTCTGAACTCTGGCAAACTACAGAATAATTTTATTTTCTCACAATATTTATCCACAATGTTCATGTCTCCTGAATTTTTCACATTTTTAAGGAAATTTCTCAAGTTCTCTCAGCTCTTCATTGTATATCACCATTCCAGAAATCATAAATTTCTAAATGCCCTTATTACTAGTAGTTTAAAGAATTTAGCACAATATAGAAATGTGTTCTAAACAATATAAAATACTATGATGAAATAACTTGTTTTAAATATCATAGATGATCAAAACATACATAGCTTCTTTGGCATATAGTGATTCAGTCATGAACATACATTGTATGATATTTTTTCTAAGTATATTATTGACTTAGATATTTTCCTAAAATTAAATTGATTACTATTCAAAACTCAGTCATAAACTATTTTCAATGATAAAAATTTCTTTTTTATCTAATGCTTTATTAACTTCTGATTTACATTGTTCGGTTCTGCCAGATTTTGAGTTACAAATTTTCTCCCCATTTTTTTCCCTACCCACCGCCTCAAAATAGCAGTCCCACAGGATATCCCCTCCTCCAATCTGCTCTCTCCCATATTTTCTACCATACCCCTTTCGAATTTTCCAGTGGATCTCTATGCCTCAGTGCCTGTATATCTTATTTCCCAATTACATGTAAGATGTATTAATAATAGTATATATCTATATATATATAGATATACACACATATATACATACATACATATATACATATATATTTGAATATTTGATTTTAAAACTTTCAATTCCACATTCATTCTCGTCCTTCCTTATCACTCACCCTTACTGGGAAGATAAGCAGTTCAGTATAGGTTGTACATGTGTGGCTGATGTAAAACAATAACATAGTAGATATATTGTAAAAGACTGACTATATTTCCCTCCCTCCTATCCCACCTCCCACTTGTTCTATTCTCTACTTTCATCCCTCCCTTTTCAAAAGTAGGTGCTTCCAACTTCCCTCCCCCCCCAGACTGCCCTCCCTTCCATCATCCCTCCTCTCATCCCCTTCGCCCCCTATTCTTCTGGAGGGTGAGATACCCTATTTAGTGTGTATTTCACTCCCTCCTCAAGCCAGATTCAAGGGGAATAAGGTTGATTCATTGCCTTTTGCCTTCCTATTCTTCCCCTCCATTGTAACCATTTTCTCTTGCCTCTTCTGTATGAGATAGTTAACCCCAATCTGTCTCTCCCCATCTCCTCTCATTATATTCCTCTCACCTCTTAATTTCACCTTTTCAATATCATCCCTTCCTGTTAAATTGGTCCTGTGTCCTCTATCTATGTATACCTGTAAACATATACACACATATTCACATATGTATTCATATGCCCATATACCCTCATATCTAGACATATGTGTGTATATATATGTATATATATATATATATATATATATATATCTCTTCAAATACTGAGAAAAGTTTAATAAGTTACAATTATTGTTTTTCCATGTAGGAATGTTAATAGTTCAACTTTGATAAGTTCCCTTTGATTTCTTTTCCCTGTTTACCTTCTCATGCTTCTCTTGCTTCTTGTATCTGAATGTCAAATTTTCTACTCAATTCTGGTTTTTTCAGCAAGAATGCTTGAAAGTACTCTATTCCACTAAATGACCATATTTTCCCCTGAAACATGATACTCAGTTTTGCTGGTTAGGGGACTCTTGGTTTTAATCCCAGCTCCTTTGACCTCTAGAATATCATATTCCAAGCCCTTCGATCCCTCAGTGTAGAAGCTGGCAGATCCGGGGTTATCCTGATTGTGTTTACACAATATTCAAATTGTTTCTTCCTGGCTGCATGTAATATTCTCTCCTTAATCTGGTAATTCAAGAACCTAGCTATAATATTCCTAGGAGTTTTCTTTTTGAGATCTTTTTCAGGAGGTGATTGGTGGATTCTTTCAACCTTTATTTTGCCCTCTGGCACTAAAACTAAAAAAAAACAAAAAACAAAAAAAAAGGTCAGTTTTCTTTGAGAACTTCCTGGAGGATGATTTCTAGGTTCTTACTTTGGTCATGGCTTTCAGGTAGTCCAATAATTTTTAAAATAGCTCTACTGAATCTATTTTCCAGGTCAGTGGTTTTTCCCATGATATATCTCACATTGCCTTCTATTCTTTCATTTGTTTGGATCTGTTTAACAGCATCTTGATTTCTCATAAAATCATTAGCTTCTATTTGCTCCAATCTAATTCTTAAGCAATGATTCTCCTCATTGAGCTTTTGAGATTCTTTTTCCATTTGGCAAATTCGGGTTTTTAAGGCATTCTTCTTCACATTGCCTTTTTGAGCCTCCTTTGCCATTTGAGTCAGTCTGTTTTTTAAGGTATTATTTTCTTCAGTCAGGCTGTTGACTCTCATTTCATAATTTTCTTGCATTGTTCTCATTTCTCTCCCCAATTTTTCCTCCACTTCTCTTATCTGCTTCTTAAAGTCCTCTATGGCCTGTAACCAGCTTATATTTCCCTTTGAAGCTTTTGGTGCAGGAGTTCTGACTTCACTGTTTTCCTCCTGTTTCATGCTTTGCTCCTTTTTGTCTCCAAAATAGGGGTTTAATGTTGGAATCTTCTATCTGCTTTGTTTCCTTTGCCTACTCATTTGCCACTCAATTACTTGACTTTTGGGCTTTTTGCCACAGTGGGACTCTGCCACCATACAGGGGAGCTTTCATCCCAAATGCTGGGGTTTTCTCAGCTGCTGAAGGTATTAGATAGGTGCCCTCTCTGAGGTCTCCAAACTCTTTGGCAAGCTGGACACACCCCAGGCCCTCCACCCTAGACTGCAATCCAGATCCAAGCAGGTTAATGCAAGAGCAATTACCCCTCAGACTAGTGCTTGGTCCCCCTACAATCTTCAGGCCAGGAGCTGAAGCTGCCACGTGGCACTGGCTGGCTGTGCTGGTGTCTCAGCAGCTTCTCGCCCCGGGGGTGAAAGCCACGCACTCCCACTTACTGGTCCCAAAGTCCAGACTGCCCTGGCCTCTCACTTTGTCCTTCACATCTATGTGTTGATAAATGTGGAAAGGGCCACAGCTGCTGCTGATCTGGAGTCCCTCTGGCCCGCCCTGGGGCTCAAGCCTTGGTGTGAGGCAGGGCTCAGCTCCTAGAGCTCTGCGCTGGATTCCTGCCGGCCTGCCGGGCTGTCCTCAGTGGGAGGTTAGCTTCTCTATGTCACTTTGTGGCTTCTGCAGCTCCAAAGTTTGTTTAGAGTCCCCTTTTTACATGGATTGGGGTAGGTTGAAGCCAGAGCTGTGGCAAGTTTGTGCTTCTACTGGTCCATCTTGGCTCTGCCCCACAATGATAAAAATTTCTACAAAAGTATCACAATTAACAGAAAATGATTGTTCAGATTTTGTTTGGTTTTTTTTTGGCAAAGGATGATTTTTTAAGATAATTGATGTGGCATTAAAAAATGCAATATTAGACTAAATTAAGGAAGGCATGGTGTCCAGGCTTATTGAGGTGCCACTGTACCCTGCTGTGTTCTGACAATATATAGAAAAGTGAATAAGTTCTAAGCACCATATTTTTGGGAAGCATTTTGACAAAATGAAGAGTGTCCATAGTAGTTTTGCTGGGAAAGAAGGAACTTTATTTTATGCTATGTAAGGGCCCACTGACAAACATAGACATTTTAAACTTTGAGCAAAGGACAACCAGTTATGTGGAGTGAGGGAATATGGGGTTTTCAAGTTAGCTGGCTATCTTCATGTAAATGAAAGATGGTCATGTAGAAGTGAGATTACACTTTGTTTGCTTTGCCAAAGAAGGCAGAAATAGGTAGAAAGAGAGAAATGGAGAATTTAGTCTTGATTTAATGAAGACTGTCCTAACAATTAGAGCTATGTAGTAGCAAAATGGGTTATATCAGAAGGTTGTGATTCATTGCAATTGATTATTAAAGGTAAACTCAGAGACAATGATATGAGCATGATCAATTTATTAGTTAGATTAGCAGAAGCAAATAAATTGCGTTAATGGTCTCTTTTAATGACCAAACACCAGCCTTAACATGGTGTTGTGGACTATGGAATTGGGTAGGTAAGGAACACTATATGATTGGTTACAGGGAAGACAGGATCATGTGGGTGTGAACAACATGATTGGCTATATTGAGAAAGGTTGACTGATATTCAGGTAAGATGTGTGATGATGTTCAGGCAGGACTAAGCATGACCCTTTCTAACTATCAAGAAATGTTAATTGTTTTATGGACCCCACCTGTGCCTTCTAGACTTTGCTATGGGATCACAAATGACAGACTTGCTGTATCCTTGGAAGAGACAAAAACTCTCAACTATAGAAAAACAGGAAAGGAGAGATCATAGGTTTTTTGAGGATGATAATTTTTGGGTATAAACAAATGGATATCTATGAAGTATCCTAGGGGATACTGGCATGAGAGAAAACAATCTTTAAAAATTAAGCTAACTTTGAGCTAACTCATGGATTTCTGAGCTCAACTTAAAGCCACATGAATGCAGATCCAGTGGGATTCCTGAGTGTAACTCAAGCTATGTATATACAAACCCAAGTATAAAATCATAAGGTATAAAACCAGTTACATTTTAAAATCAATACTCTGGATATCAATACAGAAGAAATCAGAGGAACTATTAATTTTATCTTTTCGCAGATTTCTACTTTATTGGGAGACTTCAAAGGCTAGATATTGTTAGTACTTTAGAGATCCTTTCAATTCTGAGATTATGAGATAAAAATGGAACATTTTAGATATCCCCCTAAAGGTTTCTTGTAATAAGTCTTGACCTCTATTGCTTTTATATTGATATAAAATACCATTTAGAGGCTATCATTGTTGAATAAAATATTTGGGAAAAAATCTTAAATATTCTGCTGGGGAAAAAAGTGGGAATATCTTCAACTAGACTATTTGTTGTTAGTTGTTTTTCAGTTACATCCAACTCTTATGACCCCTTTTGGGCTTTTCTTGGCAAAGACACTGGAGTGGTTTGCATTTCCTTCTCCAGCAATTGGACTATAACATCCAAGAAAACAGAGCTTTTTATGACTGCATCAATATATCAGGGGTAATGGATGAGAGCAAAGAATCCGAAGGTGCTTGGTTAGGATCAAAAAGGTTTTAATAGTTAATAAGTCTACTAAATTACAAACTCCATGAGGGTCTACATCATATCTTATTTAAACTTTGTATCTCTCCTAAAAGGTACCATATATACTGAACACATTGGGTGCTTAAAATTGTTTGTTGAGGTGAATTGCATTTGAAGATATTTAACAATTTAGAGGCAGAACATGACTTACATATTCCATTCATTGAAAATTTTTCCCACTACATAACTTCCTGTAGGAAGCTTTGCTGTAACATACATTGAAATACATTACCTGTCATAGTAATTGTCTATGTCACATAGAAAGCTGATTTTTTTTAACATCAATATGGTTTTATGAAAAGTAGAAGGAAAAGTATGGGTTTCATGTCCTTTTCATGTGTTTCTTCCCAAAGGGCTGCCTATTTAACTCTAAATCTATTATGAAGGTTATAGTATGGCTGGGAAATTTAAGCTGGTTTCTTTGAAGCCACAGGAACAACAAACTTTTAGTTTGAAGATCTAAGAGCAGGGTCACAAAATATGTAACAGCTTTGGGAAAGGTAAAGTGCTTAACCCTTTTGTGCTTACTTTTGCCTACAACTGTGTTATAGGGCAATATAGGGTTTTCTCTGACAACTGATAGAGAACCTAGGAGAAGTCCTTGGCAGTGGTTTATTTTATAAGTGCCAGAGATCTTCTACTAAATAGTTATGTCAGCATCCAGACCATCTTCAATCCTATGTCTTGCCACTGGACTTCATTGATGTTGGAGGAGAAAGTGAGGCTTATGACTTTGCACAGCTCTGCTTCATTGAAATTCAATTCACTTGCAAGTCAAGACATCACTCTTTTGATGTCATTGTTCCTCTCTAGGAATGAAGGATGAATGACAAACAACAGCAACAGTACATCAGTCACTGTCAGAAAATCATCATCATCAAAATCTTCTTATTTTTCTTCAAAGCTATAGCAGTTCAGAATTATCTACTTATGTCTAATTTCTTTGGATTTGGAAGGCATTTGTAAGCCTATAGTTAATTTTGCTTATTGCAATGATCTTTGGCAGGACCCTTTAACTTGACAGAAGGACAAATTGTGTATTGGGACCTGAATGACCCAGAAGCTCCAGGGATAGCACCAAAGTATATTTCTCATTTTTTATGTTATTACCTAAGGGCAGATCACAGACCATAAGGGGAAAAATTTGTTATATTTATTTATTTTCTCTATAATACATAGCATAGTCATCTGCACATGGTAATCACACTAAAATATTATTAAATTTTTGAAAGAAAAATGTCACACAATTTAAATTGACATTAAAATAATGATTAAAGACAATGTCATTTTGATATTTAATTATAGAATTCCTTACTGAGTTTATGGCACTGAATTCTGTAGAATTCCTTACTATAATTTACTGGCACTGAAGAAAACAACAAAAATTGGGAAGGGTAACTGGAATAGACCAAATATGTAGAATGAAGGTCCATGTTAAATGTGATGCAATTTGTAAAATCCTCTTGTAAACTTTAAAGTGTTAAATGCTAGCTATTATTATTATTATTATTTATTGTTTCCAATGATAAACTTTGGATGATCCCACTGAAAAAGGTTTAATTTAACTTCAACTTTGAATGTTTTCATCAAAAATTAGAGAGATATAAGTATTATAACAGAAACCATAGTAGTCAATCACTGAGCAGCCACGTAATTGTTGAAGCTAGAAAAAGTGGAATTGATGAGACAGTCATGGGCTGGTGAATGTTTCTTTTTTCAAAATTTTACTTTTTACTCAAACACCAGAACACAAATGCAGAATAGAGAAAGGAAACAAAAACCATATCATAAACTTAAATATTGGGACTTTAATACAAAGTTGGAAAAAAAGCATTCCATGTGCATAGCAGAACATAACAGAGGATTCAAAATATGTAACATTAAATTTTCATTTCAAGAGAGCCCATATGATAGATAATAATCATTGTGTTGAGAATTCTCCATATTTTCTTTGCTTGCTTGTGAGTTTTCTTTTGTTCTCTGCTGTGCACTTTTCACTTTGTTCTTTTTTTCCCCTTCCCCCAACCTCCAAGTTATTCTTTATATATTTGTTTTCAAGAAATACCTTTGATGAGTTATTTCAATTCTCCTTTCTTTTTCCTTGCTTTCCTTGCATTTGAAGTTTCTTATTTATTTGAGGGGATATGAAAAGAGTAGTTCAGGTTACACGTCTCCCCCACATAACCCCAGGATTCTAAAAGGAAGAACTAAGGATTGAATTAATGTGTTAATCATGTAACTGAATAGAAGAGGGCATATGTGAGATTCACTTTGGGGGTATAATTGACAAGGCTTGTCACTTTATTATAACTGGGTGATGAGAAAGAAGAAAGATTTGGTGGCTTCAAGATTTTGAACATAGCTTAAGAGAAATTTTGGATTTTGGAATAACAGTGGGGTTTGGGAATGAGGAATAATGTGTTATATTTTGGATATACTGAGTTTCAGATGCCAAAGGGGAATCTAGGTAGAAATGTTTAGCAGGCAATTGGTAATAGGGGACAGGAGGTCAACAGAGCAATTAAAGCTGAAAATATAGATCTGCATGTCAGCTGCATAGAGAATATAATTAAACACTTAGGAAATAAAGATGTCATTGAGAAAAGTGTAGAGAAAGATAAGATGTTCCAGGAGAGAGGCTTGGAGGACACAAAATTAAGAGGAAGTGTCCTAGTGAAAGTATCTAATACTAGTGGTAAGATAACCATCTAAATACCACGTATAATTTAACTCATTGTCTCGTTATGTCTATAGAATAATGTTTATTGAAAATATTGCAATATACAATTCATCCAGAAGAGGAAACAGGGTGACCATAATGATGTGAGAACTGGGTCTATAAGGATCAACTTCAGAAAGTTGTTTAATCTGGAGAATAGAAGAAAAGTAAAATAAGAGCACTGAATTTAAGTACTGAAGCATTGTCAAAAAGGAGCATTGTATTGGTTCTATTTGGCATCAAAAGACATAATTTGGAGAAATATTCTAAGAATAATTGAGGTAGATTTAGATTTGACATTAGGTTGTTGTTCTTAATCATCATAACTGCCCAAACATGACATGAAAGGAAGTAAGTCAATGGATGTTCCCCCAACTCTTGTTACTAGAGACTGTGGAAGACTTTGAGTAGAACATAGATGACCCCCTGGAAGCCATGTCATAGAGGGATTTGGGGCTTGGCCTGGATTGTATGAAATACCTCTTGGAGTCAATCTCAACTCTGAGATGTGTGATTCTGTGGTCCATCCTCTAGGAATGGGACAATCTCCCTCCAGTTTGGTCCATATCATTAGAAAGTGAAGAATTTTGTTTGCTAGAAAAAATTTAGAAACCTGAATTTTCCCAAAGGAGGCAAAATATTTTTACTATTGTTTGATTTCAGAGGAGTGCAATTTATAGGGGTAATGGGCAAAGCTAGGATAAAACTATGAAATGTTTAATATAACCATAGTAGATAAGAGAAAAATGACTTATACTATACATTCCTCAAATTTTAGCTCTTATTTCATCTGGAATATAAAAACTTGATTCTAGGAAACTTTTAGATTCTGACTCTAACTTGATTTTGTGCTCCCTCTGAACCAAACTAAAGATAGTTGCATTCAACTTTCTCAAATTATAATTTTCAATCATTAAATACTTGTACACTAACCACTGGTAGAGTATATGAATATAATAACATCATATAATGCTTTAAGTTTTATAGATACATTTTATATGATCTCATTTAATTATCAGGAAAAAAAAACAGAAATGCATATGCCCCTCACTTATCAGATTGTCACCCTCTATAACATTAATCAATAAATATCCACTATTAATTAATTAAAGGGTGTTGTTAGAAACTCTTTTTTCCAAAATTGTATTTCATTTTGAGAAGACAGTCACCATATGTAACACAGAGAAGCTCTATCAGCTCCTTTCCACCTTGAATGTCTTTGAGTATGGATTTGGTGATCGATGGTAGTTTTGTTGTCCACATACCAGCCTGAGCACATCTAAAAAACCTCATCACGCATTGATCTCAAGGATAGGGATGTTTCAGTCTTAGAAACCATTGAAGATCACATGACACATTAAAGACAAGTTATGATCTGCACAGGAGGGAATATCCCTACTGGCAAATCTATAGAAGCATTAAAGTGTATCATAAGGTGTTTGAAATATGAAAATAGCGAAAAATCATTGCCTGTACCTTCAAAGAATCTAATACCCAATCAACATTTTATAGATATGTATTAATAGCTAAAAATAATAATAGCTGGCATTTATATTGTGCTTTTTGATTTACAAATAACAGAACTTAACTTGATATGGCGATTTCTAATATTTTCTACAATATCTCTCTTTTGGGTTTTCAATGTAGCTTAGTATGTAATATTAAAATTCATAATTTTCTAGGTGATGGAATTACCTCTAATGTTTTGACCATTCCTTACAACTATGTTAACTCAAAGACTAGAAATATGTGAGTGACTTGAATAAAATATTGAAGATGTTTAGCATTGTAATAATTGAGGAATTCCCTGCTCAGGTTGTTCAAGGAGATATTAATATGAATATTAACTATCCTAAAATAATATATTCTTTTTCTGTAGAAGCAATATTACTAATGAAAATAAGGCACCCAAGCATTGATACTTCAAAGTCCTTTTAACAATGATATGACTAATTTCTTCCATTAAAAGATAAAACTATGTCTTACTGGGGCCTAAATTTAACTCTGAATTCACATTTTTCATGCCAAGATAATTTAGAAACTACAGGTTCAATCAATTTCATAAAACTTCAGTACAGACCTGAAAAAGGTCATTGTGTCAAACATCTAAGGTCAATATGGCTAAATTTAGGGAGACTCATCACCAGAGATCTGTCCCAAAGATACTGTGTACCCTCTTTCCCCACAGCATGTTGTAATTATCATTTAACTATGGGAGAAGCAATCTGAAATCTTTATCAAAAGAGGAAGTACACCCCAAAAGTCATACATTTTTCAAATATGAAGCTAGCTATGATACTGTACATTTGCAGCAATCCTTGTTTCTGCTGATTCATATTCAGATTTAGAATGAAATGTCAGGTCTAAATATACTTTTTGAAGTCTAAAATATACTGCGAGTCTAGCCTATCTAGAATACAGTTTCTGTGAAGAAATATGAGTTTTATTCAATCAGATTCTGAGTGTTTGGAAGACACACTATTCAAAATTTGGGACCTGTCTATAATTAGAATATTGGCTTATAAAATGGAAAATTGGTAATGTTATTCAGATTTGGTCTTTGTAATAAGCTACCTAGAATATGATTTGTTTTTCTCATTTTATGGATTTATAAGGGCTTTCTAATCTTTTCATCATACTTGCCAGAAGTATAGTTTGCTCTCCCTGGAATTGTTAAGTCATTTTCTAATTCCTTCTTCTGGAAATGTTACCATAATTTAAGACTTTTGAAGATTAACAGGTTAGCCTAAGAAAACTGTTGAGGTTTCATAAATCTATGAGCATAAGAATACTTTATGATATCTGAGTTCCAATAGTAAGAATTGTTAATAACAGCTAAAATATTACAAGGTCTTTTTAATATGTTTATTCAGTGAGAAGACCCTGCTTGTCACATAATATTATAGTATAATAAAACTCTTTCCTAGAAAGTCATCCTTTATTGTGGTGTTTTCTTCTAAATCTGAGTATATTTGTTTTTGAAATAAGGACACTTTTAGAATCTTATGATTATTTTAGTCAAAAGGGACATTACATACCATTTTGTCTTATGTTTTCCTGAGGCATGAATTTTTGTAGCTTTGAAATGGAAAAGAATATAAAAACCTTTACCATGTTATTCCAGGGGCAAAAATATCTGACCTGTTCAGACCAATAAAATGAAAGCACTTTATGCTTTGTGTTATATAGTATCAATGTGCCTGTTAGAAATATTCTTATTAGCATGGTTACCAACAACATTTTAGTGGGAAGGTTCAGCAGTAAGTAGTTAATAGATATGTCAAAATGATTAATACATTCTTCATTTTGCCAGTTTTGGGGTCAATATAACTGTCAGATAATCAGAACACTGCTTTTAGGTTTTCATATGATTGAACAGTATCTACAAATCTTAAGCAGTAAAAATAATTCTAACAGAAATACAAACATTGGGAGCAATATTTCTTGAAACAAGTGTGTACATGGAATTCTTTAATTTTTTTCTTAAACTAGCAAAGTAATGAACTAACTTATTGTTACATTTCCTACTTATAACTGATCATAAAAGATAATACATAAAGATTTAAGGTAATTACTTCAATAATTACAATGAAATGGAATATATAGACACAGGTACACTCTGCTAAGTTCTGAGAATATAAATAAAAAGACACAATAACTCATCCTCTCACAACACTCACTTTCCATTTGGATAATACATATGTGGAAGAGTCTAGCCACAGGTGAGATGGAAAGATCTAGTGGTTCCAAGGGGGGAAAAAAAAACTGTTGGCCTTTGAAGAACCAATGAGTATGTTAAATATATCATTAAAAATTTGTTGAATTCTTCATTTTGCCCTTTTGTAAATACTGTTCCTGATTCTTCATAATGTGGAAAATCTGTATTCATTAGATTTATGAAGACATGAGAGAAAAGAGAATTGAGGGTAGATAGGAAAGAAACTCCTCCACCAAAGTTCTATTTTAATATCTCATTGGGGTATAGGGATGGTCCTGGGTTATCAAAGGTCAGATGAAGATAATGGTAATTCTGACAGGTAATACCAAGCTGGAAATGGGCCTAGAAACTAATAATAAATTGACCTTTAGGAATTGTTCTAATTAATTACAGACCCATATCACTATGTTGGTCATGGGTTGATAATTTTCCCCATCAATTTGAAGACCATCTACTAAGATATACAGGAAGGAATTCACTTTATAGGAAGTATAAATTATGCTATGGAAGTTTTTAAGTATTATAAGAAATAAATAAGGGATTCAAAAATCAAATCATTTATTTTAATTTATGAAAGAGGCATTTATTGGGGTGGCCAGGTTGCACAGTGAGTAAGAGCACCAGCCCTGGCATTGGGAGACCTGGGAGAGGTTCCGGCCTCAGATACTTGGCACCCACACAAAATAACTGGCTGTGTAAGCTTGAGCAAGTTACTTAACCCCAATTGCTTAAAAAATAACAGAAAAAGACATTTATAATAAAAAGGATATGTGTTCATTGTGTATTAAGCTATATTGCCCTGTGTTGTCAGCTTTTCCAGCAGATTCCTATTCACAAAAATGGGAGTACAGAAAACAAGAGTCCCATTGGATATACAGGATTGAATGCATAGCTATTTACAATACTAGCAATAACATCTATTTAAGTAAGATATCCATTAGTTACATGTAATTGTCTTATATTAAAAGTTCATTTTATAAAATGTTTTAAGATAATTCTTAGAAATGTGTTGTAGGAGAAAAAGACTAGGACTTCGAACAAAAGTAATGATCAGTTTGGTTGGTTGTTCTCCTTCCTTCTTGAACAGGACCAAAATGACATCAATGTGCTAGAGTCTAGTTTCATTGCATCTGACTGTGGCTGATCAGAGAAACACAAGCTGTGAATCTTCTACTACAGGTCAGGCACAAATAGTCCATATGAATTTTCAGGATAGACTATCTAAATTTGCAAATCGTGTGCTTCTTCTGAGCTATTTCAGTTCTTCTTTGCTCATAGACAACAGCATCTTCTCTAATGTAGGCATACCATGCTGAGAAGTCCTGTGCCAGTATCTCTCATGTCACACAATCAATTACAAAATTCTTAAGAGAGACATTGAGAGTGTACTTTTTTTTGCTTCTTCTCACTATGATGTGAATGCTTGCCCTGTCTGAGTTCTCCATAAAATAATCTTTTTGGCAAAGTCTATGTTTTGCATACAAACAATGGAGCCAGTCCATCAGAACTGCACTCTCTGAAGAAGAGTTTGAATGCTTGCAGATTACTTCAAGAAATGACCTCAGTGTCTGATCCCTTATCCTGCCAGGTGATCTTCAGAATCTTCCTAAAATAATTAAAATGGAAGTGATTCATTTTCCTGGCATGGTGCTGGTATACTGTCCAGGTTTCACAGGCATACAACAATGAGGTCAGCACAACAGCTCTGTAGACCTTCAGTTTGGTAGTCAGTCTAATACCTTCTCTCTCCCACGCTTTCCTTCAGAGCCTGCCAAACACAAAGCTAGCTCTGGCAATGTATGCATCAACCTCATTTTCAATGTGTACATACCTGGAAAGTACACTGCCAAGGTAAATAAACTTATTCACAACATTCAAAACATCTCCATTTGCTGAAACCAATGGTTCCACATATGAATTGTGTGGTAAAAGCTTATGGAGCACCTGTATTTTTCTAGTGTTAATAATTAGGCCAAAATTAGCAGAAACAGCAGAAAATCAATCTGTACTTTGTTATATCTCAGCTTCAGAGGCCACATTGAGTGTACAATCATCTGCAAAGAAAAAATTATGCACCGACACTCTCTCTATTTTGTCTTTCAAGTTGTCTCCATTGTTCATCTTGCCAGCAGTGACAAAGAGAGATACTCCCCCCTATTTCCTTAACCTTTATAGAGATGGACAAATGTGGCATACTTGAATTCCTGTGGCATAATTTCCTCTTGCCATATAACCTGGAGAATTTCAGTCAATTTTTATATGGTTCCCCTACCTTATAAATTTCAGTTGGAATAAAATCAGCACCTGGTGCTTTGCACATGAGAAGAGCCTAATAGAATTCAAAATCTTTTCTTCAGTTGGAACTTCATCTAGGGTGGAATTGACTTCAATCTGAGATAAATGGTCAATGGCTTCAGCATTGATTGATTATGACTTGCTGAGAACCCTGTGGAAATGTTCAGTCCCTCTATCTAGGATCTTGTCCTTATAACTAATTAATGTGTCTCCATCAACACTGAGTAGTTGTGATGCATCATAGGTCTTTGGCCCATAAATAGTCTTCAGGGAATCAGAAAAGCATTTTGGATTGTTACTATCAGCGTAAAACTAAATTTCCTTTTACCTCTTACTGAGTTAAGAACCTGCATCGCTCTAAGCTTTGTTTGTACTTTACTTTCAATGGAATTAAATGGCTCCTTCTTAGAGATAAATGAACTATCCTGCTGATAAATCCTGTGAAGTTCTCATTTTTCATTCTGAATTTCCCCATCATTTTCATCAACCCAGTCTTGATGTTTGTGAGTGTTCTGACCCAGATGAGCAAATGCAGTGCTATACACCAAATTTTTGAAAACTGCCTTTTATGTTCCACTGTTGCCAACTCTGTGTTGACTCAACTTTCCCTCCACTTTAGCAACAACCTATTCCCTCTTAGAGAGTAGCTTAATCTGTTGACATTAACTCTTCTGGTAGTCATTTTGCCTTGGGGATGCTGATTTTGTTGAATGTGAACATTTAGCTTGGAGATGATAAATCTATTATCAGTCCAGCATTCTTCTCCACACATTACCTTCATGGCTCTCACATCTTGTTTGTCTCCTTTCCTAACAATGGCATAGTCTATTAAATGTTAATGTTTGCTGCAAAAGTACATCCACAAAGTTTTATTGTGTTTAAGTAAATGGAAGACAGTGTTTGTGATAAGGTCATGAAATGTACAAGTCTTCAGTAATAAGTCACCAGTGCTGATACTGTTTCCAACTCCATTCCTCTCTAGGACTTACTCCCAAGTCTCATAGTCTGAGTCTACTCTACCACAAAAGTCACACAGAATTATAAGCTTATCTTCTTTTGTGACAATTATTATTAGTGTATCCAGGTCTTCATAAAATTTTCCTTTGACCTCCCCAAGGTTCATCTTGGTTGGATACTAAGCACTGATGATGGTGGCATGATATTTTCCTGCAAATAGCCTTGGCATTGTCATGGGATTGTTATTCACTCCCTTTGAAAGACATACAATCTTCTTGACTAGATTACTTTAATTTGTGAAACCTACATCAGCTTCACAGCACTCCCCTTCATGGCAGCCACTACAGAAAAATGTACATTTGGCTCCAACTTCAGTAAGCTGTCCTTCAGTTTGACAGTTTTGTTTCACTCAGGGCTATTATTTGGATATGATACCTACTGAGTTCTCTTGCAACAAGAGCTGTTTGTCTTTCAGGTCTACTGGATTTTGTGCTGTTTATAAGTGTGTGCACATTCCACGTGCCGATGGTGAGTAGAATCATCTTTGCAGATGTTTTTGTAAATATTTTTTTTGTGTGTCTCCACCACAGAGTGGGATTGCCTGCCTGCTACAGTAATCAAACAAGGGTCAGATAAACAGATAATTTTTGGGCACCTTTTCTAGCTCCTTCCTCAAACCAGGAGGTAAACTGTGCAATCCTTAAAAGTCTCCTCAGACACTGAGGGAGTTGCCAAATCCCAATGCTATTTCCAGAGAGAAAACAACCATATGGTCTGGCCTGCCTGTGTGCAAGATTGTGACTACAGCAGCCAGTGCATCCACACCTGTCTGTTGCCACACAACTTTGAGATGAGTAAAATGGTATGGGTGATGCTTTTCAATTCATGTGTAAATTGGATTTAAGTGAAACAGAGTTGCTCAAAGTTAACAGCCTCACTCTCTCTTCCAGAGTCACCATAGTCCAGTGTCAGGACAGAAACAAGATGACTGGTGATGGCTCAAGGTACACTGGATGACCTTGGCATCTTGATGTCTAACTAAGCTCCAAAGGCTCCACAGAACCTGCTCCAGTTGCCTTCATGGTCATTGGAACAAATTATTCTCATTCACCCATTCCAGCAGTGGACATCTTCACATGCTTGGGTTAGACACCTCCCTAACTCACCAGTGGATATGAAACCTTTCCTACCCTCAACCTGGTTTAGATCGCTAAAACAGTATATTGGGGTGTGGTCGCTGAATATGCTAAAACTTCTTGGTGTCACAGGTGAGAGTTATATGGAACAAGTGAACACCAAAGGTGGAAAGGGCTTGCTTAGCAGCCTTCCTGCCAAAGGTACTAGTCTTCCTGAACACTCCCTTAACCCCCTCCAGTGGTCAGCTAATTCTAAATATAATACTTATTGGTCACATTGAGTGATTTAATCTCTCTGAGCTACAGGTTTTTCATCTGTAAAGTAAATGTAGCAATATTATTTTTTTATCTGCCTTATATAGAGTTGGTATGAAGTTTAAATGCAAACTATTTCCACATGATGTTATTACAATATATAAAAATAATTTCTAAACTTTATAAATATAACCTTTTATTATTATCATTAAAAAGCAATTGTACTTTAGAATACCAAGAGGAAAATGCATCACTCCTTTAAAGATGGAAATAAAATGATAAATGATTTATCCAAAGCGAGATTGGAACAAAGGATCTTTGACTTTAGACCTGTGCCTCTTTGCATGAAAACATGTTGTCTTCTTTTCACCCATCAAAAGTTGGAGGTGAGGAGGCATAATGTTATGGGAATGAGGAGCAGTCATTGAAAAGACCCACATATTAGAAATGGAGAATATGATGAGGACAAAGTCGGTAAGTATCACTGAACTATAGAGGCTGGAATATGTAGAAAAGTGAAATGTATAAGAAGCCTTGAAGAGCCCAAATTATGGTACATTTTGGGTGTTGAACTGAAGAGTTAATATTTAATCCTAGACTTAGTAGATAGCCAGTGGATTTTGTTGAGTAGAAAACTTACATTATTGAATATGTTCAGGAAATCACATTATTAGTTTTGCAGATGATGCATGGAAAAGGAGAGAGACTTGGGGCAAAGAGATGAAATAGAATGCCTGAAATACATGGAAGAAGGGCCTGAACTAGAGTGGTAACTGTAAATTGAAATAAATAAGGAGTGAGGATTCTATGACAACCAGGGGCTATTCCACCACTAAATCCATTATTCCATGATGATATGAAGGGGACATACATCAAAGATGACATAGGCAACTTACTTAATATATAAGGAACAGTTGAAGATGATATTAAGGATCTTAGATGCCTGGAAAAAATATTGTTCCCTTGTCAGCCACATCAACATTTAAATAGAAATGTGTTTGAGGGAAAATAATGAATTTTGTTTCAAATTATTAGTAATGAAATACCTACAGGATATCCAGTTAAACATCTAATAGGAAGTTGGTCTTTGAACTTGGGAGGGAGACACAGGCTTGCTATAAACATCTGAAAGTCATTTACAAAAAAAGTGATAATATAGGTCCATGGAAGTTGGAAAGATTATTGAGAGTAAAGAGAAAAAAGGTAAAAGGACTGAAGAAAGAACCTTTGGATATACCTATTAAGTGACTTTGACATGAAAGAGGATGTGTTAAAGAAGATTGAATAATTGCCACCAGAACCATTGATAACCAAGAAAGATCAGTGTCAAAAAAATATCCAGAGGTGAGAGAGTATTCAAGAGGAGAAATAGTTGGTGGTTCCAAAGGATATAGAGATGTCACAAAGGACAAGGATAGATAAAGCAATTAAAATGTCATCTTAACTTTAGAGCAGTTTCCATTCAGTGATGAAATAGGAAGCCAAATGACAGAGGAATTAGAAGATAGAGGCGATCAAGTGAAAATATTGAGGGAAATGGATTTTTAGGAAATTTAGCTTAGGAAAGACAACGTATTGGATGATTACTCTTAGAAATAATAGGATCTAGTGAGAATTTAATTTTTTCAATTGTTACATTGCATTTGGACCTTTTTAGGCAATATAATAAGAGCCAACATAAAGGAAGAACTAGAAAAATAAAGTGAGAAAAGCAATTTCAACATGGCCAATTTTCTAGAGAAGGCAGGAGACAATGAGATCAAGGTCCATGAGAATCAGCAATATTCTTGAGTTAAATGACATCTTTATTTGGCATGGGTTCCAGCTTCAACCATCTAGAATACCTGTAAAAAAAACAACTCTAAACAAATTTTAAAGCTACAGAACCCACAAAGAGACAGAGAGCAACACATTTACCACTGAAAGCAGCCTGGCAGGCTGATAGGAAAGCTCTATCACAGCATACTGGGACCTGAATGCAGTCCCCAGTGAACTGCAGTTCCAGCCCCAGAGTGTGCCCGACCAGTGACCAGAATGGCCAGAGCAGACTTCAGGAGAGTGAATCACCAGAAGCTGTGGCAGTTTCCAGACTCCTCAATACATAAATGCTGAAGAGAAAATAAAATTCAGTGGGGGAACTTGGTGGTAAGGGAGAAGGAAAAGCACAGTCTGGCCCCTGCTCCTGGGGCAAGAAATGGCAGAAGCATGGCCATGCCATGTGGCTGCTTTCAGAGTCCCTAGAATGCATAGCATAGGGGGAAGTGACCATTCAGAGAATAATTGCTCTAGTTTGACCTTCCTGGATCTGGATTTCAGTCTTGGCTGACGGTTGTGGGGTGAGTGAACAGTGAGCCAGAGCTTCTGGGAGTTGTAGAGAGGGCACCTAACTAATAGCTCCAGCAGCTGAAAAATTCCCAGCAATTTGGGCCAAAGCTCTCTGCATTCTGTAAGCAGAGCTCTACCATGGCAAAAAGCTCAAAAGTCAAGTAAATAGCAAGATGAGGAAGTGCAATAAGATCATACAACCCTTTTTTGGGGACTAAAAAGAACAAAGCATGGAACTGGAGGAGCACAGTGAAGTCAGAAGTCCTACATCAAAAGCTTCCAAGAAAAATATGAATTGGTCACAGGCCATGCAGGAGATCAAGAAGGATTTTGAAAATAAAGTAAGAGAAATGGAAGAAAAACTGGGAAGAGAAATGAGAATGATGCAAGAAAATCATAAAAAGTGAGCCAACATTCTGCTAAAGGAGACCCCCAAATTTCTGAATCAATTAACACCTTAAAAATACACTAACTCAAAAGGCAAAAGAGGTCCAAAAAGCCAATGAGGAGAAGAATGCCTTAAAAAGCTGAATTTGCCATATGGAAAAGGAATTTCAAAAACTCACTGATAAAAATAATTTCTTCAGAATTAGATTGGAACAACTGGAAGCTAATGACTTTTTGAAAAATCAAGTTACTATTACACAGATTCAAACAAATGAAAAAATACAAGGCAATGTGAAATAACTCATTGGAAAACTACTGACCTGGAAAATAGATGCAGGAGAGATCATTAAAAAATTATTGGACTACCTGAAAGGCATGATCAAAAACAGAACAGAACCTAGAAATCATCCTTCAAGAAATTCTCAAGGAAAATTGCCCTGATATTTTGAACCATATGTCATAATAGAAATTGGAAGAATTCATAGGTCAACTCTTGAAAAAGATCCCAAAAAGAAAACTCCTAAGAATATCATAGCCAATTTTCAGAGTTCCCAAGTGAAGGAGAAAATATTACAAGCAACCAGGAAGGATCAATTTGACTATTGTGGAAATACAATCAGGATAACACAAGATCTGTCAGCTTTTACATTAAGGATCAAAAGGCTTGGAATATGATATTCCGGAGGTCCAAGGAGCTAGGATTAAAACCAAGAATCACTTACCCAGCAAAACTGAGTATAATGCTTCAGGGGAAAATATGGATATTCAATGAAATAGAGGACTTTCAGGCATTCTTGATGATAAAACCAGAGGTGAACAGAAATGCTAATCTTGCTTCTTGAAATTGAAACTTTCAATTTCAAGAAATAAGATTAGCATGAGAAGATAAACAGTGAAAATAAATCACAAGGAAATTATTGAAGTTGACCTATTTACATTCCTACATGGAAAAACAATAATTGTAATTCATGAGACTTTTCTCAATATGAGGTTATTTGAAGTGAATATTTACGTATTGTGAGTGTATGCATATGTGTGTACATGTATATATAGACAAAGGGCACAGGATGGGTAGATTATGAAGGAATGACATCTTTAAAATAAAATTAAAAGGTGAGAAAGGAATATATTGGGAGAAGGAGAAAGGGAGAGATAGATCAGGGTAAATTATCTCATATAAAAGAGGCAAGAGAACACTGTTACAATGGAAGGGAAGAGCAGGAAGGTGAAAGGGAATGGGACAACCTTACATTCATTGAATTTTGCTTAAAGAGGGAATAACATACACATTCAATTGTGTATCTTACCCTACAGGAAAGCAGGGGGGAAGGGGATAAGAAGGGGAGTGATAGAAGGGAGGGCAGATTGGGGGAGAGGGTAGTTAGAAGTAAACACTTTTGAAAAGAAACAGGGTTAAAGTAGAAAACAGGAAAGGTGGGGAGTGGGATAGGTTGAAGGGAAATGTAATTAGGCTTTCACAATATAACTACTATGTAAATGTTTTGTGTAACTACACATGTACAACCTATGTTGAATTGCTTGTTTTCTCAGTCAGAGTGGGTGAGGAGGGAAGAAGGGAAAGATTCTGGAATTCAAAATTTCAAAAAACAAATATTAATGCATGTTACATGCAACTGGAAATAAGATATACAGCCACTGAGGTATAAAAATCCATCTTGCCTTACTAAAAAGTTAGTGGGGTGATGGGAGAGGGTATAAGAGAGAACAGTTTGGGGGATGGGGTATTCAGTAAGCTTGCTATTTTGGGATGAGGGGTAGGGGAGAAATAGAGAGAAAAAGTTGTAACTCAAAATTTTACAGAAATGAATGTTGAAAACTAAAAATAAATAAATATTTTTAAAAGGCTGTTACATGTGAAGAGGAAAAAAAGAGTTTTCCACAAATGGCCTTTTTTTAGTAAGATATATGGTAATTTCTTTAGCACAGAGTCTTGGGAGAAATGCAATAAGATGTTTAAGGAAAGAAAATTAAATATGGAATAACTTTTGGAGTGGCTGGAATATAAAAAATATTAATAGGAAGATAGACTTGCCTTTCTGCAATGAGACTCAATGTAGAGCTCACATATTTTGAAGTCTCTTTTATGAATCTTATTGATATTGCAGTTGATCACTTTTAAATTATTTAACAAACATAAACAAAAATAAACAAACAAGAAAACTTTAATTAGAGATATTTTCTTGTAGCCTGTGGCATTTGAATAATGAAAGAAAGAAAGAAAGAAAGAAAGAAAGAAAGAAAGAAAGAAAGAAAGAAAGAAAGAAAGAAAGAAAGAAAGAAAGAAAGAAAGAAAGAAAGAAAGAAAGAAAGAAAGAAAGGAAGGAAGGAAGGAAGGAAGGAAGGAAGGAAGGAAGGAAGGAAGGAAGGAAGGAAGGAAGAAAAGGAAGGAAGGAAGGAAGAGAAAGAAAGATAGAAAGAAAGAAAAAAGAAGGAAAGAAAGAGAAAGGAAGAAATAAAAGTAACCAAAGAACAAAAGAATGAAGGCATGAAGGAGAAGGGAAAAAGAGAGATGGAAGAGAAAGAAAAAAAATAGATGAATAGAGCATATATTGAATATTTCCTGTTAGCCATGTACTATGCTAAGTGCTAGGATTATAAATGCATGCAAACAAGACAGTGTATAGGTCTAAAATTGTCATTCTAATGGGAAAAGACAACAGATAAACTGATGTTAGAAAGCTAGAGAGAAAAGATGTACCTGAACCTAGGAAAGGTGGCTAGTAAGGATGCTCACTTTGGAAAGTGAAGAGAGGAATCAGGAGTGAGGTAAACTGGACTGGGACCTTTACTGAAATTGCTTTGGAGAGTAATGAGTCACTGATCAGGAGAGCAGGACCTCAGGGTATAGCTTTAAGAAAAGTAAACAGGAGGAAAAACTTCCAAATTTCTTAGGTTTAGAAAATTAGGGCATCAGATTCAAGATGACAGAGTAGAAACAGGACTTCTGCAGGGCTCTAGCTCCTACCTCCTCCAATTTATGTAAAATGTAACTCTCAAGAAACTTTGGAGCTACAGAACCCAAAAAATGACACAGAGAAGCTAACCTCCCACCAAGGACAGCCCAGCAGGCCAGCAGGGAGCAGCCAGAGCAGTGCTATGGGAGCTGAGCCCAGCCCCACACAAGCCAGAGGTCTTAGACCCAGGGTGGGCTGACCAGCCAGCAGCATGAGGGACTTCAGAAAACCAGCAGCTGTGGCAGTTTTCAGAATTATCAAAACATAGATGCTAAGGACAAAGTGAGGTCAGTGCAGTGTGTACTTTGGGATCTGATAGTTTGGGAGTGGGGTCGGCCTTTGCCACCAGAGAGGTAAGGGGCTGAGGCATAGTGGCTGTGCAGCCACTGCCATGTGGCTGCTTCAGCTCCTGGCCTGCAGAGTGTAGGGGCACCAACCAACCAGTCTGAGAGGTAATCACTCTTGCTTAAACCTGCTTGGATCTAGATTGTGATATAGGGTGGAGGTCCTAGGGTGTTTGACCAGCTCACCAGAGTATGTGGAAGATTCAGAGAGGGCATCCAACTAATATGTATGGCAGGCTGAGAAAACCTCAGTGATTGGGATGAACCTCCTCTGATGGGCAGCAGAGTCCTATTGAGTCAAAAAGCCCAAAAGTCAAGTAATGAAAGACAATGAGGAGAAGAATGCCTTAAAAAGCTGAATTTGCCAGATGCAAAAAGAATCTCAAAAGTTCAGTGAAGAGAATCATTCTTTCAGAATTAGATTGGAACAAATGGAAGCTAGGGACTTTATGAGAAATCAAGATACTATTAAATAGATCCAAACAAATGAAAAAAATATAAGGCAATGTGAAATATTTCGTTGGGGAAACCACTGACCTGGAAAATAGATCCAGGAGAGATAACTTAAAAATTATTGGACTACCTGAAAGCCATGACCAAATAAAGAACCTAGAAATCATCCCCCAAGAAATTCTCAAGGAAAATTGCCCTGATATTTTATCACCGGAGGGCAAAATAGAGGTTGAAATAATCTGCCAATAAACTTCTGAAAAAGATCCCTAAAAGAAAAGTCCTGGGAATATTATAGCCAGGTTCTGGAATTAACAGATCAAGGAGAAAATATTAAAAGCTGCCAAAAAGAAACAATTTGAATATTGTGGAAACACAATCAGGATAACACAGGGTCTGGCAGCTTCCACACTGAGGGATCAAAGGCGTTGGAATATGATATTCTTGAGGTCAGAGGAGCTGGGATCAAAATCAAGAATCAACTACACATCAAAACCTGTATCACGTTTCAGAGGAAAATGTGGTTATTCAGTGGAAGAGAGATCTTTCAAACATTCTTCATGAAAAAAAACACAGAGTTGAACAGAAAATTTGTCAGTCAGATACGAGAAGCAAGAGAAGCATGAGAAGGTAAACAGGGAAAAGAAATCATAAGGAACTTATCAAAGTTGAACTATTTATATCTCTACAAGGAAAAAAGATAATTGTTACTGATGAAACTTTTCTCAGTATGAGAATAGTTTTAGGGAATACGAATGTGTCTGTGTATACACACACACACATACATATATACATACATATATGTGTCCGTATAGGAGGGTACATGGGTGTATGAATACATATGTGAATGTGTGTGTATATGTATGTATGTATATATGTATGTACAGGTATACATAGATAGAGGGCACATGGCCAATTTAATAGGAAAGGATGATACTTAAAATGTGATATTAAGAGGTGAGAGAGGAATATAATGAGAGGAGATGACAAGAGACAGAATGGGGTAAACTATCTCATATAGAAGAAGCAAGGGAAAATGGTTACAATGGAGAGGAAGAACAGGAAGGCAAAAGGAAATGGGTCAACCTTATTGTCATTGAATTTAGCTTAGGGAGGGAATGACATAAACACTAAATAGGGTATCTCACCCTACAGGAGAGTAGGGGTGAAGGGGAGGTTAGGGGGGATGATTGAAGGGAGGGCAGGCTGGGGGGGAGGGAAGTTGGAAGCACCCACTTTTGAAAAGGGACAGGATCAAAGTAGAGAATAAAACAAGTGGGAGGTGGGATAGGAGGGAGGGAAATATAGTCAGTCTTTTGCACTATGGAAATGTTTTGCATAGCTACACATGTACCACCTATACTGAATTGCTTATCTTCCCAGTAATGGTGGGTGACAAGGGAGAAAGGGAATGAATCTGGAGTTCAAATTTTTTAAATAAAATCCTTATATATATATATATAAAATAATATACATTATATATATAAATATATTATTAATATTATTTTCCATGTAGCTGGGAAATAAGACATACAGGCACTGGGGCATAGAGATCCACCATGCCATACTGGAAAATCAGAGGGAGTATGGGAGAAAATATGGAAGAGGGCAGATTGGAGGAAGGTATATCCAGTGGGCTAGGTATTTTAGGGTGGTGGGTAGAGGAAAAAAATGGGAAGAAAATTTGTAACTCAAAATCTTGCAGAAATGAATGATATAAACTAGAAGTTAATAAAAAATTTGATTTAAAAATAATAATAACAAAAGAAAGTTAATTGAACTTGTCTTGAATTATTTTCCCCTGATTACAGAGATGGAAACTGATATTCAAACTTTGCATTCACATGTCACTTTCTGAGTTTTAATTATGATATATAAAATCTGTAACTACATCTAATGGAGAAATCCCTTTATTGGAACTTCTTTGAAGTGTAGGATCTATCAGTTACTGAATATTTTTAGTAGTTACATGAGGTGGATAACATATAAATAATATTTCCCATGACCACATAGCTAGTAGGTGTCAGAAGCAGTATGTTAACTTAGTTCTTCCTGATTCCAATCATGACACTCTCTCTATTATACTATATTGCCTATATTTAAATTCATATCTGTATCAGAGATGAATATGGCTTAAAGTTTCTGGTTATTAACAATCTAATTTTGTCCTGTACTTGGGGAATTTATGTAAACTTTTTGTCTCCATCATTATTAAAATGTTTCTTGAAGCCAGAGAGGGATTTATCTAGGAGAATAGGAAGAGAACTTAAGGACAATATGAGAAGAATCAGAGGGAAAGAATCCACACTGATAGGAAACATGGCAGAAAACTAAAGAAAATCTTTTCCTTTAAAAAAAAAAATCTTTCTTGGTGTTAGCATTAAATATGTTTTTTTTTTCAAAATAACCATGAATCCTAACATGAGAATGAAAGTTATAGGTCATAATCTTTTGTTTTATACATGGTTGGATAACAGATTTCTATAGTTGTCTCAAATTACCATCTACAAGAGAGCAACTGGGTTCTTCTCCTAAAGGCCAAGAGGCTCATTGCCATTTACCCCTAAATATCAATAATTCTAATGAGTAATCTTAGACATTGAAAGGCTGAATATTAGGAAACTGAGAAAAGAGATGGTATGGCTCAGTCTGAGGGATTTGTTCTCTCCTACTTTCCTCTATTATGGTTTGCTAAATATATCTACAAACAGTGTAAAGAACTAGGCTGGCTTATTATTATTTCACTTTGAATAACAATGGGATGAAAAACCATTCTGGAAAAGGACATATCTAATTGGATCTTGACAAGGACTACTTTAGAATTAGGGAGGGAAATGAGACAAATATTTATTCTATCCAAAATATAAAAGAAAGTGATTTCACTAATACCAGCAAAATTACTGAAGAATTTCATTTGAGTTGTTAATTACTGAATTTACTTCACAACTTCTGAAAAGTAAAAGTGACATTTCTAATTACTTCTCTGGATTCCTATTCCCAGTGTAGATTTAGAAAACTGACAGAATTTAAATAAAGATATTTTATTTCACAACAAGGCTCTACCAAGAAATTAACAGCAAATAAAGTACCTGGCCCTGGTGAAATCAATGAAGAACTCTATAAATCATTCCAACAAGTTTTATCCTCTGTTGCAGCCACTGCTTTTAATAATTCTTTCTGTCCTAGATTATTATTCAGTGCATGCACCCAGATGACATTCATGAAGAAAATAAATATAAACATTAAGAAAAATGAAGTAGCCTATAAATCTCTTTTAACATGAAGACTATTTTGACCAGCAACTGAGCTGTGTATTTTAGACTGATAGAGTAGGAAATCTCTGTTAAGGAAGACTTAGATTCAAATATTGCCATTCTCCTAAGATCAGAGATTAATAGATTTAGATTTTGAAGGGACCTAATAGATGTTTAACTAGTAACTGACAATTCCACTGAGTATCAATTTCCTTATCTATAAAATTGGCAAAATAATATTGAAGCATGCTAAGCACCTCTCAGGCTTCTCGTGAGCCTTAAAAGACAAAACCCTCTATAAATGTGAATTTTAGTATTAGTATAATTACTGTTGTTGTTGTCATTTTAATTCAATTTCAACTCTCTTAAATTTGTTAGGAAGAAGATCTGCAGCATTTATTATCTTTTCTTGCCCTGTGGCTATATGCCTTCACACATAGCCCAGACTTTGCATGCTAAATAAATTTGCTAAAAACAAAGGCTCAAGAGATAAAGCAATATTTTTTCCTTGCAACTTTCCCAATGAGATTCTAGTGGAGGGTAAACTCAGTATGAGTTAACAATACATAAAGCAATGCAAAACTTAATATGATCTAATGATTCATTATGAAAGGTAAAATATAGAAATAAAGGTGGTGGCCCCAATATACAATAACTTGGTGAATCAATCTTGTGCAGGTTTTGCTTACTTGTGTGTGTCACAGAAACTGTAATGATTCATAGTTATACAGCATGCATATGTGTACAAAGTGTTTTAAAATCATTATCTCAACTGAGCCTCTCAGCAGTGTTGTAAAGTATGTGTCACAGTATAGAGGTTAGGCGAGTTGCTTATGGTCATGTAGCTATTATGTGCCACATTTGAATCTAAACATTCCTGAAATCAAATCCATCTATTATCTTGTCTATTAATATTGTATATTGTAATAATTGTCTATGATTCTGGATTCTAACTTGATAGTGTCCTGAAGTTATTCTCAATGGATGTGCTCCAATGCATCATTCTTCTTTTAAAACCTAGGGGCTTAATGAGAGGAGAGTATACTAAAAATTATGGATATCCTCATTTTGAGAACTATGCTCATGTGAATGTAGCTTAAGAGCATGTTAGTTTTTTTTTTAGGGTAGCTTATAATACCTATCAAATTGAGCTTGTAACACTTTGTAATATTAATGTTATTTCATAAGAATTGTTTTGGAGCCATTTCTTTTCTTTTCTTTTTGGAGGCAATTGGGGATAAGCAACTTGCCCAAGGCCACACAGCTAGGTTTGTGTGTGTGTGTGTGTGTGTGTGTTAAGTGTCTGAGGCTGGATTTGAACTCAGGTCCTCTGGATTCCAGGGCCAGTGATCTATTCACTGGGCCACCTAGGTGCCCCCAAGGAGCCATGTTTCTAACACACTTTACTAGCACACTTAATTTGAACTCAAATTAAGGACTTTCCATTATAATGGTAATGGTAATTTGAAAATCTTCCCTGCCCCTTTATAAGCCTAAGGGAATTTGAAGATCTCCCCTGCCCCCTAATAGATTGAATATAATCACATGGAGCCTGTGGTGGGAGGAGTTTGATTAAGGATGGAGCAGAGCCCACAGGAAGCTGGGTGTCAGAGGAGCTGGGTGGTGGGAGATACAGTACACCCTCAGGGAGCTAACTAGGCTTGTGAGTGTTTGCTCCCTGCTCTGATAGTTAGGCTTGTGAGTATTGGCTTGTGGAAAAGTCAAAGGACGGAGTGGTTCTCTGCTGTGTTATGGTATATTAACTTCTATGTTGCTTTGATGGATTTGGCTTCCTGCTGCTGAGACTATCTTTTCTGGTGTCTGAATAAATGTTTTGTTTCTGTCTTTTACATGGAGAATATGTTAAATTTTGCTATTGAGAATTATGTCAGCATATTTACAGTCACTGTCGATGTTGTGAATATAATGTTGGCACTACATTTGGCAACAAGGATGGGATTACAAAATATCAGAGTTAACATCTCTCATCAGTATTGATATTAGAGTATCTATGTGAGTTTGGTCATTACTTTGGAAAGGCCAGTGATGTAACTATTCACTTTTTTGTTTGTTTGTTTGTTTTTATTTTTGTTTCTATAAAACAAGAGATGGAAGAGACCTCTGAGGTCACCCAACTCATCATCATCTCATGGAATGATACAGTTCCCAGAGGAATTATGCATCAGATATCACACTATTCCTTTCATGGTGATAAATTGGAATGTTCCAAACACTATAGCTCAACAACATTGCCAAGTGATTGTGACAGAGAGAGGACAATGGAGGTCCAGAAGCTTACATGGCAGAAAAAACAAAGGAGAAAGGCAAAAGAGGAAAAAGAAAATGAATTAGATGGAATTTTAATAAAATAGTGGCACTATTATATTTGCACTTACAACCAAACTTTACATATGTGATAAAATTTCTATGACTTCTTTTGTTTAAATCTATTTTTTCTTCACAAATATGTTTAGTCTCTGTGCTACAGAAGAATTCTCTTAAGTATGTTTCTTTGAAAAACAATTCTGAAAATGTTACAGAATAGCTGTGGAAGTATACTTCCCTCGGGATATTTTTACAAGTAAAGGTTCTAGATTCATTTATTTGCAATAAGTGAATAGTGAATATCAGCCAAATAAACAATAATACTGGCAAAAAGATGAAATATGTATTATTATGGTTTGGAAGGATTGACTAAAGCAAAATGAGTAATGTAAAATGATTTTAGTATATAAATTTAGGATTTGCAGACTGAGATAATAATATCTGATATATACATATGCATTTAAAGTTTACAAAACATTTTAGATGCATTATCTTATTTGAGCTACATAACAGTTAGTAGCAGAGAGGTTGTCATCATTGCCATTTTACAGGTGAGAAAGTAATTTGTATTAAAGTCTTTATATATCATGTGTCTGAGAAAAAAAGCAGTGAATAAGGTGATTATATAATGTAAGATATAATTTTAATATTTAAAATTAAAAGCTTTAAATTAAAACTCTTCAAACAGTTTGACCTAGAAATTCCAAGACCAGATAGAAAATCCAAGGAGGTCAAAGACAGATGGAAGGTCTGAATAGAAAGACAAATATAGATATAGATGGTACTAGATAGACAGATAGATAAATGGATAGATAGGTAGATAGATAGACAGATATGTTATACACACAATGTGTATGTGTATAGCCACATTGTTATAGAAAACATGAAAACAAATTAAAGAATAGATGTATAAACTGTGACATATAGACTGACAAATATGAAGTGTACAAAAGTTAATAGTAACCATTTGAAATTGTGTGGATTAATGATGTTGCTGCTGATAGTTAACATTTTATGGCACTTATTCTAGACATTGCACAAGAATTTTAAAATTATCTTATTTTATCTTGTTATGCCCATTTTACATATAAGGAAACTGAGGAAAACAGAGGTTTAATGACTTTCCAGGGTTACCCAGCCAGGAAGTTTCTGAAGACATTTTAATTCTGGTCTTCCTGATCTCAGTCCCAGAACTCTATCCATAATACCACAAAGTTACCTCATAAATGAATCAAGTGGGCAGAATCAGAATTATTTTCCACAATGAATGTATTAATATATAAGAAAATAACATCTAACAATACCCAGCTCTTGGTAATGGTAAAGACTATTCTTGGTCACTTTTCCTAAAAAGGCTTATGAGTGAATTTAGGAAATGTATACACTAACAGGGTTATAATTAATCATTTCTGTGATTATCTATCAGGAAATGATGTTATTGCTAACAAAAAGTTCTTAGAAGACTTTATAAAGGTCACAAAATCAATATCTTTTTTAGAATATTAATCATTAACAAAACAGAGAAACAAACATTCTCTATTTATTAAATCTATATTGTTTTACTCTTATAAAATAACAGTTTGGTAACAATGAAACTAAGTTTAAATCCCACCTCTGTTTCTCTCTGTGTGACCTGAGGACTAAGTTTCTTCATATTAAAAATGATAGAACTATAGTAAACAGGTTCTACATTTCCTTCTTGTTCTGAATATTTGATCTCTTATAACCCTTTTCTAGAAAATGGGAAATGTTCTTATTAGGGATATGCTCCAGAATTGTCAGGTAAGATTTGTCTGTGATAAGTAGGATCTCATCTTTTCCAGTCTCTGCCCCTATACCCATATTTAACACATATTGAATCATAAATTTTAAAATAAAAGCATAAGAATGATCCCACTTTGTATCTTTTTCTTAAAAATCCATCTTTTCATGATTAGGAAAGTGGTATGGAATGTAGTTAATGGGCCATGTCTAGGACATGCCTCAATAAGGCAAGAGAAATATGTAAGATGCAATAGGACTGCAATTTTATGGGTTAGCTGAGTATGGATGGTTACGAAGTGCTGTTTATTTTACTGATTGTTCTGACATTTTTACTGCCTCCATTTTGTAATAGCCTTACATCAAGTGAATTATAGTACACAGTCTTGGGTGCTTTCACTAAATTAGTATTTTATTTTGAATAAACAGATCTATTACAAATGAAGCAACTTATATTTAAGATGATAGAATGTAATTTGAAACCTTTATAAGGCCATTTTCTTTTTCATATGGGAATGCAATCATAAGGTTATTAAGGTTTAAAATTCAATTTGACCTCTAGGCTTGACTGAAAATGAAGAAAGCTGATTGATTATTTGAAGGAGCCTTCACAAGATAGCAGTCCTCTTCTCAGCAAGTTGTCTGAGAACTTTGGTGTGGATTAGCACCAGTGACAAGTATCCCAGTGGTTTCACATAAACCTACACTTATAAAATTAAGATTTCTATCTAGATAATAAATCTCCCCAAATTTTTATTAAAAGGGACAACATTCAAAGAGGAATGCATGGCTAAATCAAGATCAATCAAGCAACCAACATTAATTACTTTAATATGAAAAAGACAAAAATATTGCCTGGTTTCAACAAACTTACTTGGATTTTAATGAGGAAGGCAAGATATATACAGACTGGATGCAAAATAGCAATAGAGTTGAAGGCATTAGCATTTCTGTGAAAAAAAGTTCCAAATATTTTATTTTCACCTCACAGCTCCAGATGCAATGTCTGTAGGGTGTGAGGGTGGACCCTGGAGAGAAGATGGTATTTCATTTGAGTTGTGAAGGAGGATGACAAGATTTTAAGAGCTGTGAATGAGGAGGAAGAAAAACATTCCAGACATCAGGGATAGTCATTAGAAACATAAAGGAAGAAGAATATTCCTAAATAAAAATCTTTTATTTAATATTATTGGATGAGGAGGAGTGGTTTGATGAAATTCTTGGGGAGAGGGGTATGAGGGATTATGAGACAATTAAGTTCTGAGTGAAGAAACAATCAACTTTATATTCATATTTGAGATTGAAAATATCCACACTCATCTTTCCCTGCCTTAATAAGCTGAGTATATGGAGAACAATGCAGAATAAAATAATAATAAAGCCTAAAATTGCACTAAGATATTTGGGACAAACTGTATAATTTTCTTTAATGTAGACCTTATCGAAATGAATCACTTTTACTATTTCTCTCTCTCTCTCTCTCTCTCTCTCTCTCTCTCTCTCTCTCTCTCTC